>NC_091583.1:8616775-8619275 GCF_042767895.1 Penaeus vannamei | reverse complement strand
AAAAATAATAAAAAGAAGAGAAAAAACTCGGCCGTAAAGCAAGAATATGGCTGGGTTGTCATCATTAGGAACGCTAACAGCTGCTCGTTCCTCCCCGTAATTTCTTAAGACACGGCCGACCATAACCTTCGCTTTCCTTCGTCCTTAAAGCAAGCTGACGCCATAACCCATTGCCGCAGCCTCCTTTCCGCTACAGATTTACCGCCAGCAACATTTTTCCGCCGTGTGCCAAGGCCGGAAAGAGGATGTTTTCCCTGACGAGACAGCGGTCATCCCGGGCGAATATGTCGGCTGGGAAGCGAGCAGCGCCGGACCCATCAGGCGCACCTGCTTCCTCAGGCAGCAGACGGAGGCGCGGCTGTGGCATGGCGGGCGGCGAGCGCCTGGCCCGCGCCTGGCTTGGCGCTGGCTGTTAGGAGTGTTGCCGCCGTGTTTCCAGTGCGGGTGTTGTTATTATCAGTTGATGTCGTTTCCCTCGTCATTGCCGTATCATTTCTGTTGTTTTTACCAATATCATCATGATGATCATAGTAACGTTAATACCAGTAATAGCCATTCCTACAGATGTCATCATACTCATCACATTAGTATGACTTATTATTGTTTTTGCTTTGCTATCAATATTGTTGTTTCTTACTAGTATCATCATTATTTTCATTATCATTACTGTTATTATTATAATCATTATGTTTTTGTGTTTATCCTTATCATGTATTATTAATATCATCTTCATTATTATTACAATTATAATTTTTGCTCTAGTTACTATTATTATTGTCATCATCATCTTTATCATTACTGTTATTACATTCATTATCATTGTTTCTATTAGTAATATTATTGTTGCTGTTGTTGTTGTTTTTATTATCATTAACATTATTATCATCTTTATTACTGCTAATAATAATAATAACAATAATAATAATTATGATAATATTATTATTATTATTATTATTATTATTATTATTATTATTATCATTATTATTATTATTATCATTATCATTATTATTATAATTATTATCATTACTATTATTATTATTATCATTATGGAGCTCACTGCGCCATCTTCTGTGTTCTTTCGTCCATAGGTTCTTTGAAACTCAAATTGCAAGTGAGTTTAATTTACACTAAATGCCACCACCCACGTCAAGTAGAAACGGGCAGACGCGAGGACCAAAAGGCAGCCCGCAGTGTCCTCGGGCTCAGCTGTCTCTCTCTCTCTCTCTCTGATTGGCTGAGGGGGTTGGTGCCTGCGTGGAATGTCTGAGGGACCATGACTCCAAGACGGGGCACTGGAATGCAGGGCTTGTAAGTGGAACTAGTTACATTCAGACATGGGCATAGACAGCATACATACACTGCAGTATTATAGAATGTAATAGACATAAAGTAATTAGAGAGCACTACATTTAGCAGATCACTTAATATATACAGTCATAGCCACTTGTCTCTAACTTTTCATATCTATACAATGATCACCATCATAATCATCATCATTCTTCTTATTAGCATTAGTATCATAATCTTCATCATAGCAGCAGCAGCATCGTCATCATGATTAATGCTAACCTCCGCCAAGGAGATAGCGTTGGTTAGTTTGTTGCTTAGTTGGTTAGCAGTATAGCTTAAAAAGTTACGAACAGAATTTTATGATTTTTTACCAGCTATGTGCCTTACCCCAACTTGGATGCCTTAAAATTTTGTGGTGATTCGGATCCTGCGCAGGGTAACTTAAACAGCTACCAGCGGTGTGTCTGAACCCTGCTTAGATGCCATTAAATTTTGGTGATGATTCGGATCACGTTTTTTTTAAGGATTCATCAGAATTGCGAGGTAGGGAAACACGTGTCACTCGTGTTCTGAAGAAAGAGGCGAGTTCTATGTAATTCTTAATTCTTTGTGTAAATATTTTTATTCCATCAGTGGTCCAATTGACTTGCCGGAAGTCTGCGCTCTCTGAGTGTTTCTATTTGTTTTTTATTATTATCATTGTTATTATTATCATTATTATTCATCCTCTTCCTGCCTTTCGCCTTCCCTCGCCTCTTTATATCCCTTTTCTTCTCCCTTTACCTGTTCCCTTCCCGCTCTACCACCCTCTCTCCGGCCCAAATTTTCCTTAAAGTCACTCCTCCCCTTCCACTGAACGCCTTACGTCTGCCCGCGTCAACTCTCGTCCTCTTCATCCTTAAACTCCGCCCAAATCTGTCGCACCCTTATCAACTTCCCTCCCTCTCCCCCTTTTGCTCTGGGGCCCCTCTTCCCTCCCCCTCCCTTTCTCCTTATCCATCGTCTTTTCCTCTTTAAGTCCCCTCCGTTTCCCCTTCCTCATCTCTCTTTTCTCTTTGAGCACCCCCCCCCCCTCCCCCTCCATTTCTTCTACACCTACTTTTCCCTTTCCTCTCCTAGCTTCCCTCTTGGCCTCCCAGGGAATGAGCATAAACCGTCGGTCCAAGCTACTCCAGTCAGGCGCACTTGCCTCAAGTAGAAGAATAAAGAC
>NC_091583.1:8563285-8565785 GCF_042767895.1 Penaeus vannamei | reverse complement strand
AATTTCCCTCGAGTCCCAGAAAGTATTTCTTTAAATAAGTACATTTGGCTGTTATTGTTTCCTGTCGGCAAAAGTAGCATATTTGTTAAGGAAATGAAAGGTGGAGGCATTCATGCTTTTCTAAATCCACATAAATCCACAGCGTTCACTTTGGGGGACGGGTCTTAGGATGTGAGTAACTACGTATGAGTTCGTGTTAGTGTTCCCAATGAGCTGTTTAAATGTGCGTTGTTTCAAAATCTATGTACTTTGAGTGTCTGAGTTTGCGATCTTGAACTTATACAAACGTCACCCGACCCACGATCAACGACCCTCGGCTTAAACCTTACCCTTTTGCTTGAAGTTTAAAAAAATCTAAAGGCCAAGACTCTGCCATCCCCAGTATTAAGAATAGCAGTAATATGTGCCGTGCTACATGGCTTTTGCAAAGCGATGTAACATGATATCAACTTGTTTAATGTCAAATCTGACTAAATGACGAGCAGTGTCTTTACAGGCTGTGATTATCAGCTGTATAGTCGCTTCGTATCCGACTTTCGGGTATTTGGTATTTTTAAACTAACGACTATCTTTCACTTCACGCAATTCGGGAAAGGTTTCGGAAGGAAGGAAGGAATGGCCGCATAGTTCTTGCTGGTGAATTATTATAAATGCAGAAATACAGAAATTGTCTGTCTATCTGTCTATCAATAAGTCGATTTATCTGTCTTTTTACTACTGTATGCTTCAGAGCAATTGTAAGTTTCTGGTCATTCGCTAGTGGTGAAATTTCGCCATATGGCCAGCATCTACAAATAAATAAACCGGCCTCATTCCATTTGCTTATTGGTAAAAAAAAAAATACCTAGGCAGGAGTTGTTCCGAAAATAAGGAACCTACAGTTCTGATTCATTTATCAATAGTGAACTTTCCATGACGATTGAAGGTCTTGGGAACGACTGTGGTTACAAGCTGCAAATGACATCTGACATTCCAATAGTTGCGCTCAACATTAACTTTCCCAAAACGCAGCGGCCGTGTATCACATGAAGGATACGGGGAAGGGAGAGGAGGCGGAGAAGAAGATAAGGAGGAAGGAGGAGGTGAGGAGATAGAGGAGAGATGTGGTGGTGGAAGAAGGGGGAAATAGGTTTAAGGAAAGGGAGGAGTGAAGCAGAGGGACAGGTGCGGGAGGAGGACGGTGCGGGAGTCGGGGCGAGCGGAGAGGAAGGACCAGTGTGAGATGAGCGAGTTTGGATCCGAGGGTCAAATATTGTTATTATTGTTATTATTATCATTGCTATTACCATTATTAGTATTATTATTATGGGTAGTAGTAGTGTGTTGCTATTATCGTTATTATTATCACTATAACTAATTATATTATTATTACCTCCGCCAAGAAGGTTATGTTTCTGTAGCGTTGTTATGTTTGTTGATTGATCAGCAGGATAACAAAAAGTTATGAAAAGATATTTATGTTTTTTTCTAGAGGTGTGTCATAGCCTAACTTAGATGCCATTGATGGTGATCTGGATCTAGGATTTTTTTTTTTAATGATTCCTAAGTTACTTCTGCCTTTACGGACGTCACCACTGGATTTGAGAAAGAGGGGATTTTATCAATTCTTCACGTGTGAACATTTTTATTGCCTATTGCCTTGGCGGAGGTATGCGCTCTATGAGTGTTTTAAGTTGATACTATTTTGTAACTTATAATTAATATTATTCTTACAACTTTTAATTAATCTTATTGTGACTACAATTAATATTAATGTAATCCATATGATTCTTATTGTCACTGTTACTACAATTACCATTATTACTAATAGTAGTAGTAGAGTATCAGTATTGTTACCATTATTATAATTATCTTTAGTTCTCGTTATCATCATCATCATCTCCGTCTCAAAAATTCATCCTTTTCATCTGAGTAATACTGAGGATCACATGTGGTACAAATTTCTTTGTTGAGAGATTTCACGGGCAAATAGAAATACATGAATGTGCGAAAACATCATCCAATTTACGGAACAGAAGAGGAATTAATAATCGAGCGTTTTGTTTCTAGTGAAGAGAATAAGCTGGGACTAACGCACATTTTCTGCGACAGCAAGTCATTTAATTTTCCATAAATGGAGCACAGCAAATATTTTGCTGTGCCAGCATTTTTAGCTAGTTTTTTTTTATGGAAGGAAACAACCAGTTCTTGTCGTTGGTAATAGTTGCATGTAATTAAATTGCTCACTTGGACACAGTCGGGCGTTTTTCGATGTGAATCCAAAATCACAAACATATTTCTGAAGTCTAAAAGCAACTTCCTATCCTGGCTGAAAATTATTTATTTTTCCTGAAACACTGACTGGCATACGCAGCAATGAAATTTATAAAACGTTGCAAACAAAGTCGTATAAGGTATTTCGACGTAATCTACAATCTTTGATTATATAAGTAAATTACTCTCTAATTATGTAGTGATAATCATGAGTTTCACATTTCATGTTTTATTTTTTAATATGGGG
>NC_091583.1:8550512-8553012 GCF_042767895.1 Penaeus vannamei | reverse complement strand
GCGGATGACAGGCCAGAATAATGTCGAGCTCAGGGTAATGTCGAGGAATAAAGGAAACAAAAGCTATGCACAGCGCCCTCGATGTTCCTAGAATTTTTTCCATTTCAGAGAAAAAGTAAGGATGAAACAGTCATGTATTTTTCTTGAATGAAAATGCTAATGGTCGCATATATTAGCAGATATTTGTACGAATATTTTTGTTGAATCGCTTTTAACTTTGCAATTGATATTATCCTCTTTAGTTTTCCACTGTCGACAGTATGACGAAAATACATTAATGTGTACAGTATTGCAGTACGATAATTGTGAGGATTTAAAGGTGTGTGAATTTTCGTAGTATCACAAGGAATTCCAATAGTCCAATAGTTTTAATTTATGTTTTGTACTATTACACTGAATGAAAAAAGCTGACAATTTTACTTTCCTGAACAAGGTTACAAAAATATCCCATTTCCACTAATCCCCGTATACAGAAACGGGCTGAAAGTATCACTGAGAAGCCAATAAAAGTTTTTCCTTGTAAAGCGGAAAAATACATGAAGAAGAACTTTTAAAATGAATTGTCCAAACGTAAGAGATCTAGCAATGTATTTTATAAAGGCACAATCTTCTTTAGAGGACACGACCAATAGGAAATGATATTGAATCACTGTATATCAGACAATCAGCTCTGGCCACTTTAACGCCTGTTTCGCTATTTTGTGTTCATGCAACGAAATCAACAAAAGGTACTATGATTTTTGAGATTTATTGTTACCGAGATTCCACTGACCATAAAATAATTATTTTTTTACTCAAAAAATACTTTTTAAAATTTTCGTTTAATCTCTTTTGATGTTTTGCATAATCATCATAGGAACTGTCATGTATCTCTTCCATGTATCTGTCACCAGAGCTGATGTTTAATACCTCACTTAATGTTTTGCTTTCTAAGATTTTTCCCTTACTTCAGCCTCAAGTAGTTATAATAGATTTACTGTATTTGCCTCCGTGCTTTTGGCAAAGACTTCAAGCGAAATGCTTTTGAGGTCTTTGTTGTGTTTTTATTGATTTTCTTTTTTCTTTTAAATTCTATGAAAAAATATATCCGACGAAAAATGATGAATGAGAATTTTGCTTATTAATAAGATGCAGAATTGATATGAAATCTATACAAAAATGTAATAAAGTAATTATTCATCTTTCTAAAGCATTATTGTGCGGCCACGTTATTTGACTCTGCTACTGGTGTACGATTCTTGTTTTGAAAAGAAACAAAGGAAGTGAGAAAATGCCTGTTCATATTTGGAAAGTATATAGTATTACTTTGGTTTATTTGCTCGATATAGCGGTGACGATGGCAATATTAATTAAAATTGCATGTATATTTGAAGGTCATGTCGTGCAATATGATACATGGCTACAAAACGAGTTTCTGTGACGCAGCTTTATGTAACCTGCAAAGAAACCTTTGCATCAATCTTTACAGATTTAATACTTTATAATCAATACAGTAATAATAAAGGGATGGAATGGAATAAAAGGAAAAGCAGAGGCACCGTATCAGTAAGGGTGACAATGTTGATAATGGGGGTCGGATCAAAGACACGTGGGATTAATCGTGAGAGCAAGAGCGTACAAGTACACAAATTGCAGTA
Organism: Penaeus vannamei; assembly: GCF_042767895.1. Lineage (NCBI taxonomy): Eukaryota > Metazoa > Arthropoda > Malacostraca > Decapoda > Penaeidae > Penaeus > Penaeus vannamei. The sequence goes on along the minus strand of NC_091583.1, from coordinate 8,551,375 downwards.
ATGAGAGTCCGAATGCTAGGAATAGTAATTGTTCTGAGGTTAATTATCGTGGCAAGGATAATGACAGTACTGTCAAAAATAATGAAACTATAAATTATAATGATGATGACTATGTTCACCCACCTTTATTTCTGAGCGAGAATTCTATCAGAAAATCCGAATAGAAAGTTGGCTGCACGCACGCTTGGTGATTACCTCCTTGGTATGAACTGCACGCGCTTCTTGTCCTCAAAAGGCCGACCCATCTTAAATTCAATGATAATGATAATTATCAAGGTAAAGAAGATGGCAATGGTAATAGCAATGGTAATGAAAACGATAACGATTACGATATTATTGATGTTGATGATGATAATAATGATGCTAATAATGATAATGATGATAATGTTGATGATGATAATGATGATAATGATGATGATGGTGATAATGAAAATGATGATGATGGTGATAATGATAATGATGATAATGATGATGATAGTAGTAGAAATAGTAACACCAAAACTCCAAATGATAATGAATTAATCAGACACTAACGGCAACAACACTAAAGAGCAGAAGAAGCGGGAGACCAACAGACAGACAGCACGCGAGGAAATGCGCGCCACGAGCGGCCGAGGCGCCCTCGCGCGTTCAACAGGTGAAGCGGAAGACGACCGCGCGCCGCCCTCAGCCTCCTCTGCGCCCGCCGCGTCGTCAGCAGGCAGGGCGGCGGAGAGGACGTGCCGACCCGGGAGGAGGAGAGGGCGTCGCCGCGCTCTTCCTGGGAGTTAACACGATGGCTGGAGCTCCGCGACCCCTCGGCTGATGAATAAGTAAATGTGTGTCCACATAAATATATGTATATGTGGAAATATTTATGTATA
>NC_091583.1:8530512-8533012 GCF_042767895.1 Penaeus vannamei | reverse complement strand
GAAGCACGTTGTGAGGGATGCCAAGAGCCATTAACGGTCGCCCGTATAGTGGAAAAATGTTCAGCATTCTCAGATCAAAGACGTATGTACTTGTCTCCCTCATATACATTGAGAAGTGCATTGAGGGAGGATTCTGATGTAGAAAATCTTATCAATATCCTATGGGAGACATATTTTTCACAAAATTCATTTCATATCTATATTCATTCATAAATATTTCACAATATCCATGCAAAAATATGATACTTTTAAAGTATAATATTGTTGCCTTGATTTTGAAATATTTATCGTGTTGTTGTGAAAATGTAACTTCATATATACTAATTGTAAACAAAGTTTTCAAAATCTTGACGAATGTATAATGCATGCATGTCTGTATGATATCCATTACAATATATAGATTCTTATTCACAAGCCCCATTCACACATACTCCAGCAGAATAGCTGAACGCCTTTATATCAAATCCAATTTCCACGCGTGTGGTGTTGGCTTCTATTTCAGTGGCAAATAGATTGCCAAAGTTCTGGCAGATACTGAGCGAGAAAAATACGATCGTAGATAAATTGTCCTGAAATAAGAAAAAAATTGTTGATGTTAATGAAATTGCAGACTGAACCCCCGGCAAATACTGCACATGGCATATGCAAATGCATGCCTAATTCACTACGCTGATTTCTGCGTTACGTCGCTGATTACTTGATAAGGGCTAACCAGATATATGCAACATAGCTTTATTGTTGTTTGTCATTTTGATTTTCGCCGGGAATCCGCACATCGCATACAGATTTCATACATTAAAATAAATCACCACAGAATCGCGTTTGTCTGAAAGAACAGTTTATCAAGCATATTTAACCGGGTTTATTTGTTTTCCATTATATACAGCAATAGGCAATTTACCAGCCCTATGTAATCAATTGCTTATACACCTATATAGTTGCTAGTTTCTCTGTCACTTCATTACGTATCTATCAGTCTTCCTCTAGACAGTAGTTATTGCCACTTTCATGAACTCCACATCTTATAGTTTCTTTACGAAAGATCCTCCCGAATCCCCAAGTGCTTCTGGTAAGCGGTCTGGGGAATTATGCAAATAGGTGTTAGCTTTTCCTTCGGCCGTTTAAGGGAGCCATTAAAGCGAAGGATTGTCTCCAGTGTATCGTTTGAGAGCCAGATGGCGATGGAGATAGAAATGAGAGATGAAGGAAGGGTGGGTGGAATGAAGTGGAAGGAGGAATAAGGTAGATGATGGCATGTGGAGGAGCGGCAAGCAGGTAAGGAGTATAAAGGAGCGGGTAATGGTAATGAAGCAGCGAGAACAAAAGGTAATTTGTGATAAACGAACAGACACTGGCAGGCGCGCTGGAAGATGATATGGCTAATGTAGAATGGGGATTATCTGATTGATACATATAGATTTTTTCTCTTACATGTCGTATTGGTATACATATGTTCATACATATATATGTTCGTCCCGTTATATTCTCCCTGAAAGCATTATGATTCCGCACACATCTCCTGACATTGAATAAATCCAGATATTTTCCCGGGTCGCTTTTGTCACAGAGATGAGGAGGGAAAGGACGTTATGAAATGCGCGGTTTAGTTCACTACCTTTTCGTATTTCTCATAATATAATTTCAAGCGTGGCTGTTTAATGTAAGTACAGCATAGTCTATACTTCCTTATTCATGAGCGTTCATAATTGATTTTTTCCTCACTTCCTGCAGCTCATATTAATTATTTGTGAAGTTATTAGTTCGTTTCCTAAGGCTTTCACAGTTTCTCAACTATTGCGAGATCGAACTCCTTCTCCTGTTCGCCCCTTTCATGTAACTAAGTCAATTTGGTTCTAGCTTTTTCTTTCCTTCGCTGGCTTCTATATCTATGTTTTATTTCTTATCAGGATATTATGTTTTTTTTATATATATATTAACAGTTGCGTATCAACGATACAACTGTCATCATTGCTTGTATATAATTTTACATATATTTTTCTATTGTTATTTATAATCGATTTTGTGTGTGTGTGTGTGTGTGTGTGTGTGTGTGTGTGTGTGTGTGTGTGTGTGTGTGTGTGTGTGTGTGTGTGTGTGTGTGTGTGCGTGTGCGTGTGCGTGTGCGTGTGCGTGTGCGTGTGCGTGTGTTACATAAAGAAAGTTTATGTAACACAGTATTGTTGCCGGGGCAACTTGAAACCATAGGTGACAGTTACATAACGGTCGCTTCAGTTCACTCTCCTCCGCGACAACTGTCACTCTTTTGTGAAGAAATGATAACCCAACTGCAAGTCCGTAGAGAAAAAATACTAATGAGGGTAATGTGAACATGCAGTGGGTGTAACATGGACTCGTTGACGTCACTGTAACATCATTCACTCCATATACAGATAAGTTTATTTTTTCTTTTATATCTACATGCAAATATACACGCATGCATATGGTTTGCCATTCTCTTATATATTAGTATATACATGAATTTTTCTTATGCATTACGACT
>NC_091583.1:8503012-8505512 GCF_042767895.1 Penaeus vannamei | reverse complement strand
CAGAAATTGTCTGTCTATCTGTCTATCAATAAGTCGATTGTCTGTCTTTTTACTGTATGCTTCAGAGCAATTGTAAGTTTCTGGTCATTCGCTAGTGGTAGAAATTTCGCCATATGGCCCAGCATCTACAAATAAATAAACCGGCCTCATTCCATTTGCTTATTGGTAAAAAAAAATACCTAGGCGGGAGTTGTTCCGAAAATAAGGAACCTACAGTTCTGATTCATTTATCAATAGTGAACTTTCCATGACGATTGAAAGTGCTTGGGAACGACTGTGGTTACAAGCTGCAAATGACATCTGACATTTCCAATAGTTGCAACAAACATTAACTTTCCAAAACGCAGCGGCCGTGTATCACATGAAGGATACGGGGAAGGAGAGGAGGCGGAGGAGAAGAAGATAAGGAAGGAGGAGGTGAGGAGATAGAGGAGAGATATTGGTGGTGGAAGAGGGAAATAGGTTTAAGGAAAGGGAGGAGTGAAGCAAAGAGGGACAGGTGCGGGAGGAGGACGGTGCGGGAGTCGGGGCGAGCGGAGAGGACCAGTGTGAGATGAGCGAGTTTGGGATCCGGGGTCAAATATTGTTATTATTATTTATTATTATCATTACTGTACCATTATTAGTATTATTATTATGGGTAGTAGTAGTGTGTTGCTATTATCGTTATTATTATCACTATAACTAATTATATTATTACCTCCGCCAGAAGGTTGTATGTTTCTGTAGCGTTGTTATGTTTGTTGATTGATCAACAGGATAACAAAAAGTTGAAAAGATATTTATGTTTTTTTCTAGAGGTGTGTCGTACGCTAACTTAGATGCCATTGATGGTGATCTGAATTAGGATTTTTTTAATGATTCCTAAGTTACTTCTGCCTTTACGGACGTCACCACTGGATTTGAAAGAAGTTTTATCAATTCTTCACGTGTAGACATTTTTATTGCCTATTGCCTTGGCGGAGGTATGCGCTCTATGAGTGTTTTAAGTTGATACTATTTTGTAACTTATAAATTAATATTATTCTTACAACTTTTAATTAATCTTATTGTGACTACAATTAATATTAATGTAATCCATATGATTCATTGTTGTCACTGTTACTACAATTACCACATTATTACTAATATTGGCGTGAAGTATCAGTATTGTTACCATTATTATAATTATCTTTAGTTCTCGTTATCATCATCATCATCTCCGTCTCAAAAATTCATCCTTTTCATCTGAGTAATACTGAGGATCACATGTGGTACAAATTTCTTTGTTGAGAGAATTTCACGGGCAAATAGAAATACATGAATGTACGAAAACATCTTCAATTTACCAGAACAGAAGAGAATTAATAATCGAAGCGAATTTTGTTTCCTAGTGAAGAGAATAAGAAGCTGGGACTAACGCACATTTTCTGCGACAGCAAATCATTTTAATTTTCCATAAATGGAGCACAGCAAATATTTGCTGTGCCAGCATTAGCTAGTTTTTTATGGAAGGAAACAACCAGTTCTTGTCGTTGGTAATAGTTGCATGTAATTAAATTGCTCACTTGGACACAGTCGGGCGTTTCGATGTGAATCCAAAAATCACAAACATATTTCTGAGTCTAAAAGCAACTTCCTATCCTGGCTGAAAATTATTTATTTTTCCTGAAACACTGACTGGCATACGCAGCAATGAAATTTATAAAACGTTGCAAACAAAGTCGTATAAGGTATTTCGACGTAATCTACAATCTTTGATTATATAAGTAAATTACTCTCTAATTATGTAGTGATAATCATGAGTTTCACATTTCATGTTTTATTTTTTAATATGGGGAAGGCTGATACACGCTTCTTGTAAGTAAACCCCATTCTTCTGAATTAGAGTCCATATCTTCTGGGATTTCATCTTCAATTCTCTTCTGAATTAGCACGTTTCAGCAGCCATAGTAACCCAAGAAATTATTATAATATACCATTCCATTATGAACTCAGCCAAGAGATCAGTCTAAAGTGGGGAGTCCTGTATCTGGGCCGAGACGGGGATCACTGAGAGGACACCCGATACACAAGTGACGTCATATGGGTTTGAGTGTTGCTTTTCAGACCACTGGATTAGATGGAAATAATAATTGTAATAAACAATAAATTATAATGATAATATAGTCATCATCATCATAATGATAATAATTGTTATTTTTTTTTTTTTTTTGCGTTTACTTTTATTATTTTTATTACCATTATTATTATTAGCATTGGTATCATTATTATTATCATTATTATTGTTATTATTATTGCCATTATTATTATCGTTATTATTATTGTCATTATCATTGTTATAGTTATTGTTATTGTTGTTGTTTTTGTTATGATAATAATGAAAATTATTATTACTATTATTATTATTGCCATAACAATGATAATAATAATGATAATAATAATAACAACAATAATAATGATATAATCATAATGATATAATAATAATAATAATAATAATAATAATAATAATAATAATAAT
>NC_091583.1:8483012-8493012 GCF_042767895.1 Penaeus vannamei | reverse complement strand
CTGGACTCCTGCTTAGTGGGGGTACCTCACGTCCACTACAACCCCTCCCTCGCCCACCGAGCGGCCAGCACAGCTGAGCGAGAGGCTCCGCCAGGTGGAGAGCCAGGTCACAAGGCCTCCCTAGTCAGGCCTACGGGTCGCCGGGCGTGTGCCGACCTCAGACTGGCAGCCATGACGTCAAACGGAGGTTGCTGGCTGTGCTGGGCGCTCAGGTCGAGGGGAACTCGAACTGTCGACAGACTAGCGAGTCAAAGCACCATAAAAAATCACTCAGATCTGAAAGGAGAGAAGATTAGTATATTCATCCTTTGCAAGAGACGGCAGGCGAGTACATGATTGCAAACCCCAGGAATATACAGAGAGAGGGATCACGACCTCCTAAAAAAAAAAAAAAACAAAAAAAAAAACAAAGCTAAGAACGAAAACCAGGAAAGGAACTTAAAATAACCCTTAAAACTAAATAAACCTAAACCTTAAAAACTAAAACTTGAAAAACCCTTAATCTAAATGAAACTTAAAATTAAAGACTTAAAAGTAATGCCTTAAACTAAAACCAACTTAAAACTATACTTAAAACGAAAGCTTACAACTAAAGGAAATAAAATTAAATAAAAGAAACGCTGCCTGCTCCCTCTAAAACAATAAAAGCATTACAAACAAATAAAATTACAAATACAAAACATAAAAATAACTTTACAAAAATAAAGCGGGATCTCAGGCCAGCTAACTACAGAAGCGGTGGTCCTGGGCACTCCGGTAGTTCCAGGTATGGGCGAGCAGAGTTCGTCGTGCGAGCAACGTCAGTCTCGCTCGAGAGCCCACACGAAGTAGACGTATTGCTGTGGTCTGCAGGGAAGGATGTAATAAATGTGAATTTCTGATGGTGAAGTGACGATACCTTACCATACCCAGTCTTACCACGACTGAGGTGCATGTTGGGATGGACATATTGCTGAAAGCAACATCGTTGCACCTGGCTCCGCGTCGTCAGGTAACCATGGGTCGACGTAATCAGGGTCATGGTATGGTGACGCATCTGGGAACGTCAGTTCTTCCTCCAGCTTAAATGGGCGCAGCTGGTTAGCGTGGCAGTTACGCTCCGAAAACGGGGGAGACAGGTCCTGAACGACGTAATTAACAGGGCCCAACTTCTTCACGACCTTCGCAGGGCCTTGCCACCGGGGCCCTAAAGCACGATCAGGTCCTGTTTGCGTAGTCTTTATCTTGTAGAGGACCAGGGACCCAGCTTCTAAGGACCAGGGCGGCCTCAGGTTACGGTTGTGATATGCTGCGTATTCCTGACGAGCCTTACGGGATGCTTCCTGCGCTGCTTTCCTCGCAACATCCAAGGCCTCACGTAGCTTGCAATGAGCATCTTCTCCTGCTGTAACATGGTTGCTCAAACCAACCGGGAAATGGCCTGGCTGGCCTGTCAGCAAGTAAAGGGGCTGATCTCCGATAGCCCTGTGGATGGCAGAATTTATGGCAAAACGTACCTGGGTATGTACCGATCCCAGTCTAGGGGTTGGTCTTCTACCAATGTTGCAAGAGCATCTTTTACAACCCGATTCGTTCTTTCTACAAGACCGTTTGCCTGTGGATGGAAAGCGGTTGTAACGTGAGTTTGAACGGTCAGGTCCTCACATACACTGCGAAAGAGGGCATTATTAAATTCAAGACCGCCGTCAGTCTGAAGCAATCGTGGTGGACCAAATAGAGTAATGAAATGATCAATTATAGCTCTTACTACTGTCTCTGCTTCCTTGTTGGGTAAAGGTACGAGCTGTAGGTACCTTGTCAACTGATCTACCATTACCAGGACATAGCGATTCCCACTCGAAGAGCTGTGTAAGTCCACCAAATCAGCACTGACACGCTCCATGGGATGCACAGCTTCAGGTGCATGCTGCAAAGGGGCACGCCTACCTATGCCCTTCCTCTTCTGACAAGTTTTACAGGACGATACGTACTTACGAGTCTCTCCCAGCATGTTAGGGAAGTAGAACAAATCACGTAGCTTATTGTAAGTACGGTAAATGCCATGATGTGCTGCAATAGGGGATGCATGAGCAATTTTTATCGCATCCTTACGTAGAGTCCTTGGCACAATGAGCTGCTCGACCATTCGTTCTGGGAGATGCCTTAATCTATACAGGACTCCATTTCTTAGTTCAAACTCGTCCAGGGGCAATGGCGGTCGTTGCTGGGGCACCGCTCTCTCTTCCAAGAACATTACAATTTCGTGCAACAAGGGGTCCTTTAGTTGCTCAACCCTCATTGCATAAGGATCTGGAGAAGAAAGGGATATGGGTGCAACATCACGTGAGAGCATATCAGGGACATAATTGATTCGACCCTGCTTATATTTAATCTGGAAGTTATGGTCTGCCAGTTCTGCACTCCAGCGGCTCATGCGTGGACTTTTAGTTCTTCTAGAGAATACATACGTGAGGGGACGATGATCAGTAAGCACCGTGAAGCGTCGTCCGTACAGGTAAGCATCAAAATGCCTCACGCTTTCCACAACTGCAAGTGCTTCAAGGTCGGTGGCACTATACCTGGTTTCTGCACCACGTAGTTTGCGGCTGAAGTAGGCTATAGGATGAAGCTCATTTTGGTCATCAGTCTGCATAAGACATGCACCTATAGCTACCTGTGATGCATCTGTATGCAATTCAAAATTTTTCTCAAAGTCAGGTTTGACTAAAACTGGAGCAGTTATTAGAAGATCTTTCAGTTTAATAAAAGCATCCCTTTGGTCTGGTCCCCACGCAAACCGCACATCCTTTCTGGTTAGTCTGGTGAGGGGTGCTGCAATCTTTGCATATTTCGGTACAAAATTCCTAAAAAATCCAGCAGCACCAAGGAATCTGCGTACCCCTTTCTGATTCTTAGGAGGCAGCATTTCTTCAATGGATTTCACCTTCTCAGGGTCTGGCAGGAAACCCTGTGGAGTGACGCGGTAGCCAAGAAATCTGAAATTACTCACGGCAAAATCACATTTTTCCAGATTTAATTTAAACCCTGCCTTATCCAACAGTAGCAGAGTCTCATTAAGGTGTTTAATGTGTTCCTCAAAAGTGGCACTATGCACAACTATATCATCCAAATATGCAATGGTGTGCTTACCTAGAACAGGTGACAAAACAAGGTTGACTGTCCTTTGGAATGTAGATGGAGCTGTACATAATCCAAATGGCATGCGACGGAACTGGTATAGCCGATGTCCATCTGAAAATGCGGTTTTTGGACGATCTTCAGGCTTCACCGGGATGGACCAGTAGGCGGAGCGAGAGTCCAGTAAAGTGAATACACTAGTTCCTCCTAGTTCATCCAGAAGTTCATCCATCCAGGGTAGTGGGTAGCTGTCAGCTATAGTAACAGAATTCAGGTTCCTGTAGTCCACACAGAACCTCAATGTGCCATCCTTTTTCTTCACAAGGACTACAGGTGACAGCCACGGGGACGAAGAAGGTTCAATCACTCCGGCCTTGAGCATTTGTTCACACTCCTCACGAATGTGCCTTTTAGCTGCTTCAGGAAGACGCTACTGACGCTGACACAAAGGATGCTTCTCTTGTGTTGGGATCTCATGTACAATGTCTGGAACTTCCCCAATAGCAAACTTATCACCTGAAAAGAGTCGTGGGTATTGGGCAAGAACCTTACACACCTGAGACTTACGGTGATCAGACAGATGTTGGAGAGAAATCTTTTCCAAGGCACTTGTAGGTACGGCTGCCACAGGAGTGTCTGCAATGGATGCAACATTGCCAGGTGCTTCAGGTGTGTCACACATTTCCTCAACCTCATGAAGTTCGACCAGGTGCATTCCATTTCTCAGCTTGACTGGATTGAGTGTCGGATTAACAACCCATACCACGGCTTCCTTAGACGAGGGCTTAATAACTTCGCGTGGCAAGATCACAGAATATCCAAGTCCCTCAACAAGCAATTGTTTTCCAATTAATGCATCTGGAACACGTACAGGCACAAACCTTCCACTTTCTGGCGGGCAACTCACGGAACGTCTTATCGCAGCTCTTGCAGGTGGCACTGGCACTGACATACCCTTCATCTTCATCACGACTGCTGTGAGCTCCAGTGAATCCTTGTTCACATACCTTACTGTAAATGCCTTCCCTCTAAGGCGGAGGTACGAGTTATTGGTTCGTGAATCATAGCCGAGGCGGAAGTCAAGCCTCTTCAGGAGATCAATACCAACAAAGATATCTCCTGGAAAATCAACTCCATCAACAATGCAGACTCGATGAGTGACTATATTTTGATCATTAATCTGCAATATGACATCACACTCACCTGTGATTGCAAGCGATGCTCCCGAGGCACCTTGAAGCCGCCTCCGAGGTTCAGAAGTTCGTGAAGGGGCGATCAAAGTCTGCGCACTATGCTTCAAAAGCGTTGCCTCCGAGCCCGTATCGATGAAGGCGTTAATCATCTTGCCTGAAATCATCAGCCTGACCATCGGTCGTCCTTGACGTGGGCTGCAGGTGGGGGTTGAGGGAATTGCGGCCGATGGCTCCCGTGTCACTGGACCTCGGGTATTGCAAGGGCTGGCCCCACCTAGTTCCTCCGGCGACAGGGGCGCTTCCGTCAGAGGGTGGCGGAAAGGGGCAATCCTTCACCAGGTGTCCCTCCTGTTGGCACCGAAAACAGGCAAGACGACGCGGGCGATAGCGGCACTCTGTGTTGTCATGGCGCGAGGTTCGATGGTATGAGCACCAGCGAGTTCTGCGATGTTCGGGCGGCTCTTCTACAGGGGATACAGCTCGAAGAGGTCGAGGAGGATGGCGATCGGCTAGTGGCTCTGTCCTTGCAACACCTGTACGAGTATTCCAGATTCGCTGCGCCGTTTCCACCAGTCGATCCAGAGGCAGCTCATCGATAATGGCAAGGTATTCACGGAGCCAGAGCGGAAGTCCTTGCAGGAAGAGCCTCTTCAAAAGGGGCTCAGGATTCCCAACATCAGGATAATTCCGCACTCCCTGGTAAACGATCCCCTCTAGCTGTTGAAAGAAATCTTGTGGTCCCTGTGGGGTGGTCATCCTGCACTCGTTCAGGATCGTGAAGAAATCTGTTGAGGAGCAAGTGCCGCGAAATTTCCTCCTTAACAGCGTCTTGAAAATGGCCCACTCACGAATACCATCGAACATAGGGGAGTTTACGATAAGGTCTGCCGGTCCCTTGCAAGATGCTCGCGCAGCCGAGATGAAGGTTGCGTCTGTTGCTGGTTTCGCCACATTTTCAATGTGTCTTATCCAGGCCTCCACTTCCTGGTTGCGACGAAGAGGTTGCGCGGCAGGTGTATCTCCTCGGAAAGGTGGTATGGATTCCTTATCCACAACCATGTTAAAGATGGGGAGAGGAGCAGGCGGTGGCGGCGAGGCTGCAGGACGATCACGATCTTCAGCCGCCCTCAGACGAGCTTCGAGTTCCTGGTTCTTGGTCTTATATTCCCGCAACTTCAGAGTCACGTGATCCAGCCTCCTCATCAATTCATCATACATAGTGATCTCCTGATGCATTGATGCCCGCTCCAATCCGGTGGCACCAACAGGCTCTTCTTGCTGCTGTTGCTGCTCCAGCTGTTCCTCCTGCGGCGACTCCCTCTTATCACCCCTTCCTCTTACCATCTTGGCGAGTAATGGCTAAAATGCAAAGATATGCGTGTTATTTATCGCTTATCACCTCCGGCACCTCAGACAAGCACCACCTTAAAATGTTGCGCACTTGCAGTATCACTATGTTAGTTACCGTAGTCACGAACTGTCCTTGTAGGCACGATTGTTAATTACCACTAGGCGTTTCCACAATTCACAATCACGGTATACAGTACGAGAGCACTTTAAACACACGAAGCACTAAAAGCACGTTAAACGCACGAAACACATAGCACGTTAAACACACAAAGCACATAGCACGTTAAACACACAAAGCACATAGCACGTTAAACACACAAAGCACATAGCACGTTTAACACACAAAGCACATAGCACGTTAAACACACAAAGCACATAGCACGTTAAACACACAAAGCACATAGCACGTTAAACACACAAAGCACATAGCACGGTAAACACACAAAGCACATAGCACGGTAAACACACAAAGCACATAGCACGGTAAACACACAAAGCACATAGCACGGTAAACACACAAAGCACATAGCACGGTAAGCACACAAAGCACATAGCACGGTAAGCACACAAAGCACAAAGCACGGTAAGCACACAAAGCACAAAGCACGGTAAGCACATAAAGCACAATTTAACATTTAATTATGAACACTGATTACATCTTACCGTCAGCACAAAGTTAAATTCAAGTATGCACGTACTTTAAATCACAACCTAACTTTAACAGAGCACTTATCACTGGTTATGATGGACAGACTGCCTATAGTATACGCGTACTTGGCGGTCATGAAAACACGATCACATAACATGAAATTGCATTAAGCACAAGCACTATCACTGATCACATTTACAATTACTTTATGCAACCGAGCATTCAAATCACTCGATTTGAAACTGCGTAATCAGACACTGGTGGTTTAAACACCTTAAGAATTAGCGCTTGGGCACACAGGTCATTATACACTTCGTATGTTGAATACTCACAAAGTACAACCCTTTTCCATCTGTAAAACACTAAATAGTGTAGAAACATTTAATAAAAACACAAATCAGCTAGAAACTCAAAAATGCAAAGTAAAAATACACAAAACACTGCTTAAAATTAAATTTCAAAAGCCCAGAAAGCATAAAAACACCACTATGATAAAACAAACTAAACGAGCAAAACTTAATCAAGAAGCATGGACACATTAATCCCTTAAAAGTCCTCTAGCATTGCTAATTGCATGCAATTGATCCTCACCGCGTATGCCATTTTACGTTGTAGTGTTTACCCCTTTGAGACACTTTCAAAACTACAACGCGGGTCTTGCAGAGTGCAACTTGCGAACAGGGGAGCTGCTTTCAAAAGGGTGGTAGCTGGCGTGTACTGCAGCATGACCCGCTCGTCACAACCCTGAAGCCCTTAACCCTGTAAGTAAGACTTATTACAGTAACTTCATTATCAACTGTGTCCATTCTTCTTTTAAAACCAGATAAAAAGTAAAATAAACAAACCAAGGATAAAACAAAACCAAAGCATAAAAAGGAAAACCTGAGATCCCCTCAGTCTGTATATTCACAAAAGTTACAATGCATATGTCACATCCTAACTGGCCTCTTACAAAACATGAATATACTTATCTTTCTCTCTTGTAGGAAATCGAAGACACAAACAAAACAGGAGACGTCCAGTGAGGCCGGGCGCTCCGTGAGCAGCACTGAACTGCCGAGCCAACAACCCAAGAGGGAGTCTAGCATAAACAGGCTCTTTATATAGGCTCTTAAAAAATGTGTAAAAAATAAAAATGAATGAAAATAAAAGAAGTTTACTTTACATAATTAAAAGAAATTAAAATAAAACTAGAGGCCGTGAGAAAAGATAAAAGAAATAGAACATAAAAATACGAAAAATAAAAAGGCTCCAGGGACGCAAAACTGCAGCTGGCTACCGCCGATCCCCACAGATGGTGCTGGTGCTGGCTAGAGAAGGGGGGACTCGCCTAGTCTGGACTCCTGCTTAGTGGGGGTACCTCACGTCCACTACAATACAGTGATGCGGGTAACGCAGCCAAGGAGATCGACCACATACTTGTTAGCACTCATTGGAGGATCCTTCAGAATTGCAGGGTGTACAGGAGTGCTGAGTTCTGTGGTACTGACCATAGATTGGTTGTGGCTACCCTCCCGGTCCACTTCAAAACCCCCCAGCGGTCAAATGATCACCCTAGGGTGTTTCATTTGGACAGGCTGAGGGAGGGGGAGTGTGCCCGCAGGTTTGCTGAGGCAATCTCTGATCGTTTCGCAGTGCTTGGCAGTCTGACAGACCCTGTTCTTCTGTGGGATACCTTTAAGCATGAAACGCTTGATGCAGCTCAAGATACGATTGGTGTACGCCCCAGAGCAGTACAGAATTCCATCTCGCGGGAGACACTGGAAGCCACAGATGCATGTCGTGTGGCTCGTCTGACAGGGGATCGGGAATTGCACCGTTCTCATGTGCGCAGAACTCGGTCCCTGTTAAGAAGGGACAAGGAACAGTTTATTAGGAGTCTTGCAGAGGAGGTAGAAGGCCATTTCTTAGTAAATGACCTTCGTCCTGCATACCAAGCCCTGAGAAAGCTGAACTCCAAGCCCTCTTCACAGGTGACAGCAGTTCGCTCAGTAAGTGGTCAGATCGTTTCAGATCCTGTTGCGGTGCGGGGACGTTGGGCTGAGTATTTTGAGCAGCTGTACCAGGTTGACCCACCAACAGTTAACTTGGATGCGGGTAGTGTCGAGATCCCGCTGCCGGATCCACCTATCAGTGAGGACCCTCCCTCCCTAACTGAAGTTAGGGGGGCGATTTCCAAGCTGAAGAGTGGTAAAGCAGCTGGTATCTACGGCATACCAGCTGAACTGTTAAAGGCTGGTGGTGAACCTATGGCACGGGGGTTACATGCTATCCTGGCTGCCATCTGGCAGTCCGGTTCTGTTCCTCCTGACCTGTTGAGGGGTGTTGTCATCCCTCTCTGGAAGGGGAAGGGGGACCGTTGGGACTGCAGCAATCACCGAGGCATCACACTGCTCAGTGTACCAGGCAAGGTTCTCGCCCACATCCTTCTGAGACGTATCAGAGACCATCTACTGAGGCACCAGATACTGGAGCAATCCGGATTCACTCCTGGTAAGTCCACAATAGACCGTATCCTCGCGCTTCGAGTCATTGTAGAGCGCCGTCGTGAGTTCGGGCGTGGGCTGCTTGCAGCCTACATCGACCTCAAGAAGGCGTTCGATACGGTGCATCGGGAGTCACTTTGGGAGATCCTGAGGCTGAGAGGGATACCAACAAGCCTGTATACTGGTACTGAAAGTGCTGTAAAGTGTGGTGGGGGCCTGTCGAGCTTCTTTCCTGTTAGTTCAGGAGTGAGGCAAGGCTGTGTCCTTGCACCAACTCTTTTCAACACTTGCATGGACAGAGCTACTGTTCAAAGTCATTGTGGGGCAACGCTGGGCAATATCAAGGTTACAGACCTTGACATTGCTGATGACGTTGCCATTCTATCTGAGTCTTTGGAAACCCTAGTAGCGGCTCTCGATGCATTTAGCAATGAAGCGAAGCCCCTGGGTCTAGAGGTCTCCTGGACCAAGACCAAGGTCCAGGAATTTGGGGACTTGTTAGGAGAACCTGTGCAGTCGGTACGTGCTTGCGGCGAGGACATTGAAGTCACAGAGAGCTTTACATACCTTGGTAGTGTAGTTCATAACTCTGGGCTGTCAGACCATGAAGTCAGCAGACGGATTGGCCTGGCAGCAGGGGTCATGAACTCTCTCAACAAGAGTATTTGGAGATGTCGGTACCTGTGCAGAAGGACCAAGTTACGGGCTTTCAAGGCCCTGATAATGCCAGTTTTGCTATACGGTAGCGAAACCTGGACATTGTCCTGTGCCTTGGAGGCTCGTCTTGAAGCCTTTTGCAATAGGTCCTTGCGCCAGATCATGGGGTACTGTTGGCGGGACCATGTGTTCAACCAACGGTTGCACCGTGAGACTGGCACAAGCCCTGTTATCTGCACAATCCGTGATCGCCAACTCAGGCTATACGGCCACCTGGCTCGCTTTCCTCAGGATGATCCTGCCCATCAGGTCGTCTCTATTCGAGACAACCCTGGGTGGAGGAGGCCTGTGGGACGACCGAGGAAGTCATGGCTTGGGCAGATCGACCAAACCTGACGTGAAGAATTAGAGATGGGCCGAGTCCCTGCCTGGCGTCTAGCCATGAGGGATCCTCGTAGGTGGAAGCGAAGGGTGGATGCGGCTATGCGCCCCCGTCGGCGTCAGCCCCCATGATGATGATGATATATATATATATATATATATATATA
>NC_091583.1:8438012-8440512 GCF_042767895.1 Penaeus vannamei | reverse complement strand
TTGATTGGGGCATTAAACATCTTCGTACAGTCCTCTCCAGCGATGGGAAGGTTAGGTTGAACGCAGGGAAAAGTTTCTCAAACCTAATAATCATCAACAGTGTCCTAGGTCTCCCTTTGATTAGCATTATCAATTTTATAGTCATTTAAGTGCTGTCTCGTTAAGTTTGCTTGTGGGTGACTTCACACTTTACTCCTCGGTAAAACTTCAAGATTGTGCAAATACATATGCAGTGAATCAGAATGGGCAGTGGCCAACATATCTCTCTCTCTCTCAGCATGACGGAGCACTGGCTGATTAAAAGGCTAAGCCATCCCTGCATACGTCCAATACTGATTGATTCCCTTTTCCTTACGGATTTATAGACAACAAAGGAAGGGAAGTTTCGAGGCAGAACCTCTAATAATGAGTGTGTGAGGCATTTGGGAGACTAGGGTCTAGAAAGAGAAAGAGAAGTTGCATCAACAGGAAGGTTGGCAGGTGGCTGATAGCTAAAGGCGGTGCCTGCTTGTGAAGGATGCCAGTAGCCGTTAACAGAAAGTTGTGTAGAATATTCAGTGCAATAACCCGTGCCCCTCCGCCCCAAACACTAAATTGTGGTCATGGGATTCGGTGTACGGACATTAGCGATAGTAGTTTCCAGAGAAACTACTAAGTAAATATTTAAACCAAGTACAACTTGTTCCTGGCCAATATTTATATGCAGGATGACTTTAATAAGTTTATCTGAACACACTAATGCGTCCATACGAATATACCGACAAATGATTTTATATAATCAGTTCATCAATTAGTTTTCCATTGCCTTTCTGCTTACCATTGGTGCTTGTTGTACTTTAATGATCCATTCTCAAATGCAATTACGTATGATCGGGCTATTTTTCAGTAGGGCTGAAATGAAGAATTATATTTGCTTTGCATTTTCTCAAAGAAAGAAATATATATATATATATATATATATATATATATATATATATATATATATATATATATATATATATATACATATATATATATATATATATATATATATATATATATGTATATATGTATATATATATATATATATATATATATATATATATATATATAAATATATATATATATATATTTATAAATATGTATATATATATATATAGGAAATACGTATAATTTAGTTATGATTTCAATATGCCTGGCTTGCATATTTTATATTATATTTGTGATTGTGGTTTTATCATTGCTATTATCATATTTACTGTCCCTGTCATCCTTAGTATCATTATTATTTGTTGTAGAGGCAGTTATTGCACTACTGCTATAGTGCTACTGCTACTTTCTAATATCAGCTTTATCACCATCATCTTCATTTTCATAGGAAATGTTATCATATTCACTTTCATCTTCATCGTCATCAGAATCTTCACTTAACCGTTTTCTTCAGCTTCATTTTCATCGTCACCTTTATCGTAATCTTTGTGGCATCGTCCTCGTCTTTGTCATCATCATCTTCGTCACTATCTCCATCTTCATCCTCTCCATTGGCGTTATCACCATCTTTACCTTCATCTACATAGACATCATCGTCATCTTCGTCTCCATACTCACTTCATCATCATCATTTTCATCTGTATCTTCATCAGCAGGGTCATCGTTATCATCTCTATCACCATGTACATCACTTCGCCAACGCCATCACCTTCATCTTCGTCCTCCTCATCGCTTTGTTCATCTTCAGCGTCATCGCCGAATGCCATCACCTGTAGCACATTCAGCCTCATCACTCTTCATCACCATCGTTATCACTACTGTTGTTATCTTCATCAAAATCCTCATCACCGTCAGTATAACATATTATGCAATGCGTGGTCGCATCCGCTCCAGCTGCGTTCCAATCGCCAGCGAACAAAGCGTTCCAAATATGGAATCCAATTTGACTTGTTCGGTCTTTACCTTCCCTGAAAATGATAATTAACGGGATAAGATGGATCACACATTGAGCCCTTTAATTAGGAACACATTTCTACTTTCCCTTTTCGTAATATTTAATTAACAAAGA
Organism: Penaeus vannamei; assembly: GCF_042767895.1. NCBI lineage: Eukaryota > Metazoa > Arthropoda > Malacostraca > Decapoda > Penaeidae > Penaeus > Penaeus vannamei. Next base: position 8,438,474 of record NC_091583.1, on the reverse strand, counting down.
TACATGAAAACATTTGTATTTGATAACGCATTCTGTATAGTAGGTATCCTTGTAAAGAAAACAAGAGCGTCCTTATGTCAATTACTGTCAAGTGTCGTTTTTATCTGCACTGTATTTTTGTTTTTTATTAACCTACGTTATATTAAGAATATAACGTAGAGATCTTGCATTATATCTACATATATTTCCTTTCTTGTACTTACCGCGTGATAGTGTTGATGATAATAATAATAACGATGATGATTATGATCATGATGATAACGATAACGATGGTGATGATGATGGTGGTAATGATAAGAAAATGATAACGATGATGATGGTGGTAATGATGATAATGATGATGATAATCATAACGATGATGAGGATACAGATGAGGATGAGGATGGCGGTGGGGATAATGATAATGATGATAGTAATAGTAATAATAATAATAATATTAATAATAAAATAATAATAATAATA
>NC_091583.1:8423012-8425512 GCF_042767895.1 Penaeus vannamei | reverse complement strand
GATTCTCCCTGATCCTGGGAATGACGTCACAACCGGGGATTGCCGAAGACCGCCGAGTTTGCATCTTCGTTTCTAAGGACATTGATATGGGATTTTTGAGGATACCAGATTTTTTGCATGCATAGGCTAAGCATGCATTATTGAACAATATTAAAAAAAAAAAATGCACGATAATTACTTCACATATGCCCTTTAAGCCGGTCAACCTTTGCATAAATCGACTTAATTTTCAACCTGACTCCCTTCGCTTCCGGTCTTCTGTCCTCACCCGCCCTGTGTTCACAAAGTTGTCTTTCCATTCTCTAGTTTATATTATTTCCTCTCTCTTTTCCCTTAATCTGTGCAGTATGACATCGCCACATCTGTTTATTTTTGGAGGAAGTTCCAGTAGGCCATTGCCTGTGGCGTCTAAGTACCATCTAGCCGAGGGCAAGTTTGTGTTATTTTATATATGTTTCTGCCGGCGAATGGCAAAAGTCGCAGCATTGGACCTGTGGCTTAATCTTCTTGACGATAATGGGAGTTGAGGGCTATGCCCCTGCCCTTTTCTGCTAGTCTGTACGCAAGCTTATTCCCTTGGGTGTCTATGTGGCTTGGGACCCAGTTTATAATTATTATTCTACCCTGATCAAGGATCCTCTGGACTATAGTGAGAACAGTGGTCAGGAAGTAGGTGTCGTTGGACATGCTGTGCTGTAGTCATAATCTAGGCTGATCTAGAGTCTGCATATATGACCACGTGTCCTTCTCTTAGGGACCCATGGGCCAGGGCTCCCATGATCGCATCTGTTTCTACTTGGAGAGAGTAGACGTTGTCAGTGACTCAGATGGATGTTGTGCCTGTGAAGACGACGCCTGCAGTGAGGTTTATGGGATCCTTTAGGCTAGGCTTAGAGTACTGATATTTTCTTGACAAGCTCAGGACAGAACTCTCGCAAGGCGTTTGGTTGAGGGAGTCCATGCCCTTGGCAAGCAGTTGTTGTTAGAGCTGCATGGTTATCAACACTCTGGCTGCTTGTGTGAGCCAGGAGTTGTCTTGCTGTAGATGACTGAATACTTTTTGTCTCATGTATGAATTCCTGGGTGTCTGTATGACCTTAGAAAGAAACTTTTTTGCCATTAGATTTAGATTGATCCGGGTGTCCAGGGACGGCAGGTTAGCCTCCTTGAGGAGGTTGAGGGCCTTTGTCCATCTGAGAGCACCTAGAATGATTCTGGCTACATCCTTTTGGACTCTCTTCATTTTTTCCTTTAATGTAGTGCTGGAAGCACTGAGGGCGACAGAAGCATAGTCTGCCATAGGATGGACTTCATGTACATATAGTGCGTTTAGTACCATGTGTCGGGCTCCTATGTGTCTCCCGGTCATTACTTTTATGACTGACAGTCTTGCTTTGGTTCAGTAAAGCAGGTATTAGATCTCCTTTTTGAAAAAGAGTGTGTGGCCTATCCATACACCAAGGTATTGATAGTTCTTAACCAATATCAGATCCATGCCCTGGGCACTGTGTTTTGGGTTTTTTACATTGGTTTTCAGAGCCATGACTTTTAATTTTGCTATTGAAATCTTTAGATCTGTCCTGCAACACTTCAAACACGCGTATCAGAGATGATTGCAAGATCGTTTGCGTAAGAGATGCTCCTACATCCCTCTGGCAGGTGTATGTTGAGGATGTTGAACATGAGAGTGTTGAAAAGGGCAGGACTGAGGATACCGCCCTTTAGCGTTCCAATTTCTAGTGGCATGTGCTGAGATAAATTTCCAATGCGCTTGGCAAATCATTGATGACGTGGTCGACAGTAAATGTGAGCATTGCGGCGAACCGAACGCCACCAAGTTACATTACTTACAAAATGGGAGCAAACACAATTTCTGAGAGAGGGACCCTACCTTTACCGTCGGGCTGGTAAAAAAAAAATGAAGCCACATGCTTACGCCGTGGAAACTAGATCGCTTCCTGACAATCCAGCCTCCACTCTAAGCATTCAGTTCAAATAAAACACATGAGACAGCTAGAAATAGCTGCCATAGGCCGGATCACTCCAGAAAAAAGGCCTGGGCGAAGCAAGACCATAAATCTAACTGAAAAGAACTGAACTCCTTTCCATCTGCAGGTATGAAGGGAATCGAAAAAAAATGTCTCAGTTTATTTCAGTGAATTTAGTTTTTGCATTTTTTTTCCCAAGTCTCAACAGTGCAGTGTTGTTAATTCATTCATATATATGTATATATATATTTGTGTGTGTGTGTGTGTGTGTGTGTGTGTGTGTGTGTGTGTGTGTGTGTGTGTGTGTGTGTGTGTGAATTTATATATTTACATGCACACACACACACACACACACACACACACACACACACACACACACACACACACACACACACACACACACACACGCACGGTCACGCACACACACACTCATATATATGTATGTGTGTATGTATATATATACACACATACATATATACATATATATATATATATATATATATATATATATA
>NC_091583.1:8419078-8422512 GCF_042767895.1 Penaeus vannamei | reverse complement strand
TCTAAGCCCCACAAGCACGTCCCGACTGAACGGTTCTCCTAAAGTCTCCAAGTCCTGGATCTTGATCTTAGTCCAGGAGACCTCTAGACCCAAGAGCTTCGCTTAATTACTAAATGCATCAAGAGCCACCACTAAAGATTTCAAAGACTAAGATATAATAGCATCATCAGCAAAGTAAAAAACATGCAAACACATATATGTGTGTTTATATAAATATTTGTAAATATATTAAAATTTCTACAAACACTATGCAATATAAGGATGTACGTATGTGCATTCATTGGGTTTCGTTCGTTTTATAGATTTTGTAGGCACTTGCCCAAATAGCGGCTCCCTCCACCAGCTAATGTCTGGAGATTTGTGTTGGTCAGTTATAGATAAATGGAACTCTGAATGTCAGGAATCCTTTGACAAATTGAAGGTTAGTCACTACAGCCCCAATACTTCAGTGCCTAGACTTTGAAAAAGAATTCATCTTAGAGACTGGTGCAAGTTTCCAAGGTTTAGGAGTTGTACTTTCACAGAAAGACCAAATTGGGAAGGTTCATCTAGTTTGCTATAAATGTAGGAGACTGCGGTGCTCAGAGAAGAATATGGCTCATTATAGTTCTCGAAAATTAGAATAACTGGCACTCAAATGGGACATGGCCAATAAATTTCAGAACTATTCGGCAGGGAGACATTTACTGTATACACGGATAATTTACCTGTCAATCATTGAGAATTTGCGAGGCTGGGAACAATAGAAAGTACATGGGTAATGATCTCCAACAGTTTAACTTTGCGATAAAATATAGAGCTGGGAAAGCCATTAATATAGTGGACGAGCTTTCAAGATTATGCATGAGATGGAGGGTAGTGATACCAATGAAGAATATACAATTATGTCTGTCGGGAGAAATGAGATGGTAAAGGAACTATGGTCTCACAAGGAGTTTTATAATCAAAAAGGGGAAATGGTTTGCTTTGAATGAATACGAAAGTTGTCCAATGGAAAATTAACAAACAAGGACAAAAGAAAGTGCCTTTGAACAAAGACTTTCGGAAACTATATCGCACACGGGCGAATTTAGTACACAGAGACGATGTAATTTATCATCGGGTGAACATGGGCATCAATACATGGCGTGTTACACCAGTCCTTCCTCCAAAATTACAAGTAATCTTAATACAAGTATGTCATGATGACTTCGGGATTAGGGGGGGAATCGCAGACTAGCTTTGGTAAAAATTAGGATTCTGGCTGGGATGGCATCGTCAGGCGGGAATCTGTTTCGAAATGTGAGAAATATTGAGTAGGAAAAGATGAATTTCGAAGGCACAGACATTCACGGGGATGATTGGAACAAACAAACCATGGGATTGCTTGCCATAGACTTCACATTGTTAGACAAAAGAATGGGTGTGGAAAATTTCCTATTAGTGACCGATATGTTACAAGATATAGTTTTGCATTCCTGAAGGAAGACCGGAAAGCGAATACTGTAGTTGAGCTATTAAAAGATAAGATTTTTGACAAGTTTAGGATTTAGTTCTCTTAACAAGGCAGTGCCCAATATTCTACTAGGGGTAGTGGTCTCAAAGCTGACTTTTGAATGTAGTTTAAGAAGGGAGGGGAGAGGGGGTGGATGACGCATGAAGACTAGAAATACTGATGTACTAGTGTTCTGTGGAATTGCGTTAAGGAAAGCTCAGGGAAGCTCAGAGTAGAGCTGAGCTAAAAAGGGTAGATGGGGTGTTTGAAAGGGCAAACACTTATATAGGGGATAAATACAAAAAAAGTAACGAATGTTGAAATGAAAACCCCCACACATTTACGTGTGTATGTAAAGGAGGCAAATGAGTGTGGATGACTAGGAAGACTATCGAAGTTTAATGATTATCAAATGTATCAGTGAATGCTTGCTTGTATTTACGTGTGCGTCGCTCGGGCTTCACTGTTAAGGAATTTTCTGATATAATACAATATATAAAGGTAGGTTGACACAGCGTTTTACGACATGAGGCCGCGGCAATGCATACATAAAAATGCAGCCAAAAAGGTACAGGATGTCATGCCATGACACACCAAAAGAAATGTTACGGCTTGTTTGCAAGGTGTTGCGGCGTGGCACAAGGGGGTGTCAAGGTGCCTTGCGCAGTGGACGCGATGTGTGTTGCCGAAGTGTACGGGATGGCATGAGGCGTGGTAGAGGTTTTACACAGTGTTACGAGGTGCTTGCGAGGTGTCACGTTGGAGCAGTAGCGTGGCAAGAAAAGGGACAACCAGAGGACAACCAAAAGCTATATAATTAGTATAATCCATATTTTATTTTCTGTACATTATTATGATCTGCTATGTTGAAAATAACAAGTTTGCTGTCTATTTTGTTTTCTTCCGTTGCTTTTCTTTTTATTCAGATTTGATATTGAATGGGGTTTTTTTTTTTAAGTATAAAAAGTGGAGATATTATAAATAAGAAACACACACACACACACACACACACACACACACACATATATATATATATATATATATATATATATATATATATAAAATATATATATATATAATATATATATATATATATGTATAAAATATATATATATTTTATAAAATATATATATATTATATATATATATATTATATATAATATATATATATATTATTATATATATATATCAAATTGTTTCATTTACAAAATCATATACTCTAAAGTTAAATGAAATATCCTCTTCAAAAATAACATAAAATATACAAAAATAAATATTATTCTTGGTCGCTTTCGGTTTCTATGCTCCGGGGGGTTTCCAGACTCGAGGAGTAGCCATTTTTCCCCGGGGGACCGTTCTAAAGGCGTCCTCAGGTTGAGGATCGTGAAGGGTGATGGACTTTGGAATGTTATTGGGATCATTCCTGGCTTCCAACGTGGCTGCTGCTGCTGCTGTTGGGGTGCGGGTTGCTGCTGGGCCACTGGCTGCTGCGGGGGAATGGGCTGCTGCTGGTGGTAGTACTGAGGCTACTAATACTGCTGTGGCTGTTATGTGATGGGCATTATGGGGGGTGGGGGCATCATTCTCGACTGCATGGACTGCTGAGGTAGGTGTCAAAACGGTGGTTGCTGGGATTCTGATGAAGTCGAAGGGCCAAATCCGAACGAATCAAAGATTCTCCTGAGGTTTTTAATCTAGGTGGTTCCCTTCAGGCGGTTCCTTCATAACAGTGACGAGTTCCAGGACCTTGTCGAACAGCATGCTGAAGTTGACTGGGGCCACTTATCGAAGCTTGGTGCAGGGGTAAGAGCAGAATTACTGGAACTCGGATATCATTGGGGTTCACTCTTCTGCAGGAGCAAATTCGCCTTATTGAGGACCTTGACAGTGTCTCCTCTGCTCTGCTTAGGGGCAGTACTTCTGATGAGACCGATGATCGTCGCTTCTTTTCCCTTAGCTTA
>NC_091583.1:8404078-8409078 GCF_042767895.1 Penaeus vannamei | reverse complement strand
TAAGAAGTTGCATCAAGCTGACCCCACCAACTGTTAACTTGGATGCGGGGAATGCCGTGGAAATCCTGTTGCCGGACCCACCCATCGGTGAGGATCCTCCCTCCCTAACTGAAGTTGGAGGGGGGGGGGGGGCGATTTCCAAGCTGAAAGGCAGAGTGGTAAAGCAGCAGGTATCTGCGGTATACCAGCTGAACTATTAAAGGCTGGCGGTGAACTTATAGCGTGGGGGTTAAGATGCTGCCCTGGCTGCCATCTGGCGGTCTGGTACCGTTCCTCCTGACCTGTTCAAGGGCGTGGTCATCCCTCTCTGGAAGGGGAGTGGGGGACCGTTAGGACTGCAGCAGTCACCGAGGCATCAGATGATTTTGCTTCAGTATAACAGGTTAGGTTCTTTCTGCTCAAGATTCTTTCTGAGACGTCATCAGAGACCATCTATCGAGGTTATCAGAGACCGGAGCAATCCTGGATTCGTCCTTGCAAGTCTCAATAGACAGTATCCTCAGCTTCAAGTCATTGTAGAGCACTGCCTTGAGAGCGTAGCCTGCTTGCAGCCTACATCGACCTCAAGAAGGCAGACACGGTGCATCGGGAGTCATTTTTGGAGATCCTGAGATCGAGAGGACTTCCAACAAGGATTATTGGACCAATACAAAGCCTGTATACTGATACTGAGAGCGCTATAGGCGTGGTGGGGTGGGCCTGTCGAGCTTCTTTCCTGTTAGCTTAGGAGCAGGCAAGGCCGTGTCCTTGTGCCAACTCTTTTCAACACTTGCATGGATTGGATACTGGGCAGAGCTTACTATTTAAACTCATTGTGGAGTTAATGTTGGGCAATATCAAGGTTACAGACTTTGACTTTGCTGATGATGTTGATTCTGAGTCTTTGGAAACCTTAGTGGTGGCTCTGGATGTATTTAGCAATGAAGCGTAAGGTTTGGGTCTAGAGGTCTCCTGAACCAAGACCATGGTCCAGGATTTTGGGGACTTTGCTAGGAGAACTTTATTCAGTCGGTACATGCTTGCTACGAGGACATTGAAGTCACAGAGAGCTTTACATATCTAGGGGCGGAAGGTTCATAACTCTGGGTCGTCAGACCATGAAGTCAGCAGATGGATTGGCCTGGCCACAGGGATTATGAACTCGTCGAAAGTATTTGATGCTGGTACCTATGCAGAAGGACCAAACTATGGGTTTTTCATGTTCTGATAATGCCAGTTTTGCTCTATGGTAGTGAAACCTTGGACATTATCCTGTGCTTTGGAGGCTCGTCTTGAAGCTTTTTGTAATATCCTAGCACGGGATCATGAGGTACTGTTATGAGGACCATGTGCCTAACTAACGGTTGCACTGTGAGACTGGAACAGGAAGGACATCTGCAATAATCCGAGATCGCCAACTCAGGCTATATGGCCACTTGGCTCGCTTTCCTCAGGATGATCCTGCCTATCAGGTCGTCTCTATTCGAGACAACCCTGGGTGGAAGAGGCCTGTGGGACGATCTTGTGCTCTTGGCTTGGGCAGATCGACCAAACCTGTAGTGAAGAAACCTTCCAGAGAGATGGGCCGTGTCCATGCCTGGCGTCTCAGCCATGAGGGGTCCTTGTAGGTGGAAACGAAGAGTGGATGCGGCAATGCGCCCACGGTGGCGTTAGACCCCTAGGTGATTATGATATATATCAGAGGAAGGCTTTAAAGAGAAATCTGCCATTATGCTCCAATAAGGAAATGGCAAACCGAAATAATGTAAAATGAAAGGGTAATGAAAATTGTGACAGTACTGACAGTCACATTAAAAATGTTTCAACCCTCAGCTGCAAGACGAAAAATCCATGTTTGGATAGGCTCACAGGATCACTCGCACCGCATCCACATCATACAATTTATCAGCATCCTGACCATCAATATCATCTTCATCACTCACGACCTTTTCCACATATATAGAGTATTTTCCTCTGTCTTGGGCCCTCTGCATGTGATCGGGAATGGCAAAATGTGTAGTCAAACAAATATTTCGTTCCGCTGAAGTGCTGGGAGGCTGATGAGACATGAATGGAAATCTCTCTACAATCGTTTAGTTCATCCACCAGCTGATAAAACGCAATGCTGGGTAATTCTCCTTTGTTTTTTCGTTCACTTTGCATCTGGCAAGCCGCCAGGCAGGGACTCAGCCCATCTCGAGCTCCTCACAACAGGTTTGATCAATCTGCCCAATCCACGACTTCCTTGGTCATCCCACAGGCCATATGGCCATATATTCTGAGTTGGCAAACATGGATTGTGCAGGCAACAAGTCCTGTGCTATTCTCATGGTGCAACTGTTGTTTGGACACATGGTCCCACCAACAGTAATTCATGATCTGGCGCAAAGATCTATTACAGGAGGAATCAAGACGAGACTCCAAGACACAGGATAATGTCCACATTACACTAGCATACAGTAAAATTATTAGGGCCTAGGAAAACCCATAGCTTGGTCCTTCTGCACAGGTACCAGCATCTCCAAATACTCTTGTAGAGAGAATTCATGACCAAAGCTGCCAAAGGCCAATTCGTCTGCTGACTTCCTTATGTGACAGCCCAGAGTAATGAACTACATTACCAAGGTATGTAAAACCCCCTATGACTTCGATGTCCTCGCCGCAAGTACAAACTGACTGAACAGGTTCCTCTGGGCAAGTCCTCCAAAGTCCTGGATCTTGGTCTTAACTGTGAGACCTCTAGACCTAAAGAGCTTTGCACATTACTAAATGCAATCCAGATCCACCACTTATGATTCCAAAGACTCAAAATAGCAACACCATCTGGAAAAAGTCATGACTGTGAAGCCTTGATATTGCCTAGAGCTGCTCCACAACAGCTGTGAACAGTGGCCCTGCCCAGTATCCATTCCATAAGCAAGCTGAAAAGTGTTGGTTTAAGGACACAGCCTTGCCTCACTCCTCAACTAATGGGAAAGAAGCTTGACAGGACCCCACCACACCAGTATACAGGCTTGCTGTTAGCCCAATAATCCTTGTTGGAATTTCTTTCTATCTCAGGATCTTCCTTAGTGATTCCTGATGCACCATATCAAATGCCTTTTTGAGGTCGATATAGGCTGCAAGCAGCTCACACCCGAACTCACGACGGCGGTCTACAATGACTCGAAACACAAGGATACGGTCTACTGTGGGCTTAGCAGGAATGAATCTCGATTGCTCCGGCCTCTGATGCCTCAGAAGGTGGTTTCTGATACGTCTCAGAAGGATGTGGGCAAGAACCTTGCCTGGTATACTGAGCATCGTGATGCCTCGGTGATTGCCGCAATCTCATTGGTCCCCCTTCTTCTTCCAAAGAGGGATGACCACACCCCCTAACAGGTCAGGGGGAACAGTACCAGTCTACCAGATGGCAGCCAGGGGCTGGATTCTCAAAAGAGCCTTAAGTTAAGGCATGCAGGAGGCCTTAACCGTCCTGCTGTCTTTTACCCTATATAAGAGCGAAGAGTATTGATTTTCTATCCACAGTAAAGCCTAAAGGCTGCTTTCCCCCTGCCTTAACCTAAGGCGCCCTAACTTGCTCCAATATGGCAGTTTCCTTGCTCTGTGTATGGTTCGTAAGATCGCTTGGCCATAAGTTAAGGGGCCTTAAGGAGAAATGGCTCCTTAACGCATTTGAGAATCCGGCCCCAGGACAGCATGCAACCCCTGCACTGTAGCTTCACCACCGGCCTTTAACAGTTCAGCTGGGATGGCGCATATACCCGCTGCTTTACCACTCTTCAGCTTGGAGATCGCACCGCTAACTTCAGTAAGGGAGGGTTAATCCTCACTGACGGGTGGGTTCGGCAACTGAATCACGGCACTACACACATCCAAGTTAACTGTTGGTGGGTCAACATGATACAACTGTTATAAATGCTTGTACCTATGCTCCCACACCGCAACAGGATCTGAGACAATCTGGCCACTTACTAACCGAACTGCTATCACCTGTGAAGAGGGCTTACAGTTCAGCTTTCTCAGGGCTTGGTATGCAGGACGAAATGGCTAAGAAATGGCCTTCGACCTCCTCAACAAGACTCCTAATAAACTGTTCCTCGTCGCTTCTTAACAGAGACCGAGTTCTGCACCTGAGAATGGTAAAAAGCCCGATCCCCTGTCAGCAAACATCTGTTGCTACCAGTGTCTCTTGTCAGATAAAATTCTGTCTTGCTCTCGGGCGTTCACCAACCGATTCCTGAGCTGCATCAAGCATTTCGTGGTTGAAGGTGCCCCACTAAAGTTCAGGGTCTGTCAGATTGCCGAGTGCTATGAAACGATCAGAGATTGCCTCAGCAAACCCCCGGGCTCACTCCCTCTCCTTCATCCTATCCATATGAAACACCCTAGAGTGATCGTTGGCCTGCTGGGAAGTGGACCCAGAGGGTAGCCACAACCAATCTATGGCCAGTACCAGAGAACCCAACACCTATACACCCTGCAGTTCTGGAGGATCCTCCGAGTGCTAACGAGTATGTGGTCGATCTCCTTGGCTGCATTACCCGCATCACTGTACCACATCCAACGATGTGGGAGTGAGCACTGGTAGCAGGAGCCAGAAATCCTTAATTTCTAGGACAAAGATGACTATGGCTATTCCCTGAAGATGGTGACCATCGCTGCTGCCTGACCAGTAATAGGTTTTAGCCATCTACATTGATCCTGCCAGGGCTTCTCACCTCCGAGAAAGCAGCCACCCTAACTTAATGATAACTGTTATTATTTTTGTTTACTATTATTACTATTATTATTATTATTATTATTATTATTATTATTATTATTATTATTATTACTGTTAGCAAGTACCAGTTGTACTAGCAGCTGTTGTACTAGAACATCAAAGCACCAGTTAATGTACCAAAACAGCTCCCACTGAAAGAACAAGCACTGTCATTTTTTTTTTTTTTTTTTTTAATATCATAATTACCATTATTCTTTCTTTCTCTCTCTCTCTCTCCTCTCTCTCTCTCTTTCCCCCT
>NC_091583.1:8400986-8403578 GCF_042767895.1 Penaeus vannamei | reverse complement strand
CCGTATCCTTGTGTTTCGAGTCATTGTAGACCGCCGTCGTGAGTTCGGGTGTGAGCTGCTTGCAGCCTATATCGACCTCAAAAAGGCATTTGATATGGTGCATCAGGAATCACTAAGGAAGATCCTGAGATAGAAAGAAATTCCAACAAGGATTATTGGGCTAACAGCAAGCCTGTATACTGGTGTGGTGGGGTCCTGTCAAGCTTCTTTCCCATTAGTTGAGGAGTGAGGCAAGGCTGTGTCCTTAAACCAACACTTTTCAACACTTGCATGGACTGGATACTGGGCAGGGCTACTGTTCAAAGCCATTGTGGAGCAACTCTAGGCAATATCAAGGCTACAGACCTTGACTTTCCAGATGATGTTGCTATTTTGAGTCTTTGGAATCCTTAGTGGTGGTTCTGGATGCATTTAGTAATGAAGCAAAGCTCTTAGGTCTAGAGGTCTCCTGGATCAAGACCAAGATCCAGGACTTTGGAGACTTGCTAGGAGAACCTGTTCAGTCGGTACATGCTTGCAGCGAGGACATCGAAGTCATAGAGAGTTTTACATACCTTGGTAATGTAGTTCATTACTCTGGGCTGTCACACCAGGAAGTCAGCAGACGAATTGGCCTGGCAGCATTGGTCATGAATTCTCTCTACAAGAGTATTTGGAGATGCTGGTACCTGTGCAGAAGGACCAAGCTATGGGTTTTCTAGGCCCTAATAATTTTACTGTATGCTAGTGTAATGTGGACATTATCCTGTGTCTTGGAGTCTCGTCTTGATTCCTCCTGTAATAGATCTTTGCGCCAGATCATGAATTACTGTTGGTGGGACCATGTGTCCAAACAACAGTTGCACCATGAGAATAGCACAGGACTTGTTGCCTGCACAATCCATGATTGCCAACTCAGAATATATGGCCATATGGCCTGTGGGATGACCAAGGAAGTCGTGGATTGGGCAGATTGATCAAACCTGTTGTGAGGAGCTCGAGATGGGCTGAGTCCCTGCCTGGCGGCTTGCCAGATGCAAAGTGAACGAAAAAACAAAGGAGAATTACCCAACATTGCGTTTTATCAGCTGGTGGATGAACTAAACGGTGTAAATTTCCATTCATGTCTCATCAGCCTCCCAGCACACAGCGGAACGAAATATTTGTTTGACTACACATTTTGCCATTCCCGATCACATGCAGAGGGCCCAAGACAGAGGAAAATACTCTATATAGTAAGAAAGGTCGTGGTGATGAAGATGATATTGATGATTAGGATGCTGATAATTATTATGATGTGGATGCGATGCGAGTGATCCTGTGAGCCTATCCAAACATGGATTTTTCGTCTTACCCAGCTGAGGTTGAAACATTTTTAATGTGACTGTCAGTACTGTCACAATTTTCATTACCCTTTCATTTTACATTATTTCGGTTTGCCATTTCCTTATTGGAACATAATGGCAGATTTCTCTTTCGCCTTCCTCTGATATATATCATAATCACCTAGGGGTCTAACGCCACCGTGGGCGCATTGCCGCATCCACTCTTCGTTTCCACCTACAAGGACCCCTCATGGCTAGACGCCAGGCATGGACACGGCCCATCTCGAGTTCTTCACTACAGGTTTGGTCGATCTGCCCAAGCCACGACTTCCTAGGTCGTCCCACAGGCCTCTTCCACCCAGGGTTGTCTCGAATAGAGACGACCTGATAGGCAGGATCATCCTGAGGAAAGCGAGCCAAGTGGCCATATAGCCTGAGTTGGCGATCTCGGATTGTGCAGATAATGTCCTGTTCCAGTCTCACAGTGCAACCGTTGGTTAGGCACATGGTCCTGCCAACAGTACCTCATGATCCCGTGCTAGGATATTACAAAAAGCTTCAAGACGAGCCTCCAAAGCACAGGATAATGTCCAGGTTTCACTACCATAGAGCAAAACTGGCATTATCAGGGCCTTGAAAACCCATAGTTTGGTCCTTCTGCATAGGTACCAGCATCAAATACTTTCGACGAGTTCATAATCCCTGTGGCCAGGCCAATCCATCTGCTGACTTCATGGTCTGACGACCCAGAGTTATGAACTACACTACCAAGATATGTAAAGCTCTCTGTGACTTCAATGTCCTCGACGCAAGCATGTACCGACTGAATAGGTTCTCCTAGCAAGTCCCCAAAATCCTGGACCTTGGTCTTGGTTCAGGAGACCTCTAGACCCAAGCCTTACGCTTCATTGCTAAATGCATCCAGAGCCACCACTAAGGTTTCCAAAGACTCAGAATCAACATCATCAGCAAAGTCAAGGTCTGTAACCTTGATATTGCCCAGCATTGCTCCACAATGAGTTTAAATAGTAGCTCTGCCCAGTATCCAATCCATGCAAGTGTTGAAAAGAGTTGGCACAAGGACACGGCCTTGCCTCACTCCTAAACTAACAGGAAAGAAGCTCGACAGGCCCCCACCACACTTTATAGCACTCTCAGTATCAGTATACAGGCTTGCTATTAGTCCAATAATCCTTGTTGGAATTCCTCTCAGTCTCAGGATCTCCCAAAGTGACTCCCGATGCACCGTGTCGCCTTCTTGAGGTCGATGTAGGCTGCAAGCAGCCCA
>NC_091583.1:8388486-8390986 GCF_042767895.1 Penaeus vannamei | reverse complement strand
TACTGCTACTACTACTACCTACCAGAATGCCGCGCAAGAAGAAGCAACAACTTCAAGAGATCCTGCCTTCTCTTCGACCGAGTTTTTCAGCCGAATCCGAGGAGGATCCTCGAGATAGCGGAATTTGTGAAGCAGCACTCCAGCTTCTACAACAGCCGGGATAAACAGTGGTGCAACCCCAAGCTGAAGGAGAAAGTGGAAGGAACTTCCCGAAACCTTTACCGACTGCACCTACCTGCAAGTGAGGAAGATCTTCAAGGCCAAATTTGGCAAAAACGAGAAGAGGGAAAGCAGAAGTGGTGCACCAGCAAGAGAAAGAAGAGCGAGGGAAGAAGCAATCATGTAAACCTGCTCCTTTTTCATGGCTACATCACCTGTGAAACAATCCTCGTGAGGCATAACTTCTTGCCTTGCCAAAGGTCATCACCGGCGCTTCAGCAGATGGAGGACGAACCATCCCCAAGACGTGACATCAAAGATTGTGTCAGTGGCCTTTCTGGCCAGTCTGCTGCTTCAGTCACGAGAAGTAGTAAGCTAAGGGAAAAGAAGCGACGATCATCGGTCTCATCAGAAGTACTGTCCCTAAGCAGAGCAGAGGAGACACTGTCAAGGTCCTCAATAAGGCGAATTTGCTCCTGCAGAAGAGTGAACCCCAATGATATCCGAGTTCCAGTAATTCTGCTCTTACCCCTGCACCAAGCTTCGATAAGTGGCACCAGTCAACTTCAGCATGCTGTTCGACAAGGTCCTGGAACTCGTCACTGTTATGAAGGAACCGCCTGAAGGGAACCACCTAGATTCAAAACCTCAGGAGAATCTTTGATTCGTTCGGATTTGGCCCTTCGACTTCATCAGAATCCCAGCAACCACCGTTTTGACACCTACCTCAGCAGTCCATGCAGTCGAGAATGATGCCCCCACCCCCCATAATGCCCATCACATAACAGCCACAGCAGTATTAGTAGCCTCAGTACTACCACCAGCAGCAGCCCATTCCCCTGCAGCAGCCAGTGGCCCAGCAGCAACCAGCACCCCAACAGCAGCAGCAGCAGCCACGTTGGAAGCCAGGAATGATCCCAATAACATTCCAAAGTCCATCACCCTTCACGATCCTCAACCTGAGGACGCCTTCAGAACGGTCCCCCGGGAAAAGTGGCTACTCCTCGAGTCTGGAAACCCCCAGGAGCATAGAAACCGAAAGCGACCAAGAATAATATTTATTTTTGTATATTTTATGTTATTTCTGAAGAGGATATTTCATTTAACTTTAGAGTATATGATTTTGTAAATGAAACAATTTGATATATATATATATATACATATATATATATATATATATATATATATATATATATATATATATATATATATATACATATATATATATATATACATATATATATATATATATATATATATATATATATATATATATATATATATATATATATATATATATATATATATGTGTGTGTGTGTGTGTGTGTGTGTGTGTGTGTGTTTCTTATTTATAATATCTCCACTTTTTATACTTAAAAAAAAAATCTCATTCAATATCAAATCTGAATAAAAAGAAAAGCAACGGAAGAAGCAAAATAGACAGCAAACTTGTTATTTTCAACATAGCAGATCATAATAATGTACAGAAAATAAAATATGGATTATACATAATTATATAGCTTTTGGTTGTCCTCTGGTTGTCCCTTTTCTTGCCACGCTACTGCTCCAACGTGACACCTCGCAAGCACCTCGTAACACTGTGTAAAACCTCTACCACGCCTCATGCCATCCCGTACACTTCGGCAACACACATCGCGTCCACTGCGCAAGGCACCTTGACACCACCTTGTGCCACGCCGCAACACCTTGCAAACAAGCCGTAACATTTCTTTTGGTGTGTCATGGCATGACATCCTGTACCTTTTTGGCTGCATTTTTATGTATGCATTGCCGCGGCCTCATGTCGTAAAACGCTGTGTCAACCTACCTTTATATATTGTATTATATCAGAAAATTCCCTTAACAGTGAAGCCCGAGCGACGCACACGTAAATACAAGCAAGCATTCACTGATACATTTGATAATCATTAAACTTCGATAGTCTTCCTAGTCATCCACACTCATTTGCCTCCTTTACATACACACGTAAATGTGTGGGGTTCTCATTTCAACATTCGTTACTTTTTTTTTGTATTTATCCCCTATATAAGTGTTTGCCCTTTCAAACACCCCATCTACCCTTTTCAGCTCAGCTCTACTCTGAGCTTCCCT
Source organism: Penaeus vannamei (assembly GCF_042767895.1). Lineage (NCBI taxonomy): Eukaryota > Metazoa > Arthropoda > Malacostraca > Decapoda > Penaeidae > Penaeus > Penaeus vannamei. The sequence goes on along the minus strand of NC_091583.1, from coordinate 8,388,715 downwards.
GAGCTTTCCTTAACGCAATTCCACAGAACACTAGTACATCAGTATTTCTAGTCTTCATGCGTCATCCACCCCCTCTCCCCTCCCTTCTTAAACTACATTCAAAAGTCAGCTTTGAGACCACTACCCCTAGTAGAATATTGGGCACTGCCTTGTTAAGAGAACTAAATCCTAAACTTGTCAAAAATCTTATCTTTTAATAGCTCAACTACAGTATTCGCTTTCCGGTCTT
>NC_091583.1:8370986-8373486 GCF_042767895.1 Penaeus vannamei | reverse complement strand
ACTTGGACCACAAAATCACACATATATTTCGTCTTAGATATACATCTCCCAAAGGACCATGTAGAACGGCTAAAGCTGAAACTGCATGACAAGATTTTCCTTGTTCCTGGTAGCTTGTATTTCATAGCATCTTTATCACACATGCTATTGATTTCACAAATGAAATATGCTTTGAATTGGAAATAATCGGCGGAGAAAACAATCATACAACAGAGATCGATAATTGTTTTTCTTTCTTTCTTTTTGCTAAGTGAGACTACGTCCTTGCATCAGTCCCTGCATATCATCTTTTCCGAAGTGAGATTTACGATACTGACCAGAATTTACTCCTGTAGTGTAGCTTTTCTTTTAAAAATTGTATATATGTAAAAATTATATATATATATATATATATATATATATATATATATATATATATATATATATATATAAATATAAAATTAATGAGTTCTGTAAGGCATTAAATTAGTGTGCATTTTTTTAGCACTAAACATATAAACATTAATATTCGGAGTTGGCTTATGGGAATTCACACAGTCGGTGAATGGGAATACTCCAACGTACGGTGGCGTTGCCAGTCTCTCCTTCTCCAGGGACAGGTCGCGCTATGTTTTGATTAACTATGCAACGTCGTCAATCGTTTCTGATCTTTCTCAGAGTAATGACTGAACCAGCGAGCCGAGGCCAAAAATATCGACGATAATGAGGTGCTTCAGTTACCCCTGAACGAGGTTTCTTTGTTTTCGGCTTTGATGCATGCGAGCACCGAAACTAATGATATTGCTTGGATCAATGCACCTGCATTCATTCGGACACACATACAAAACACACACATTCATTCATACAAATCTGTGAACAGTACAATGCATGTATACAATACAAGAGACGTATTTTACCGGTTTCGAATATACACATCCGAAGCTCGTCAAATCCATCTCTTGTATTTTCATTCATACCTTTTCTATATTTGTCAATGTGAATAAAGTTAATATATATATATATATATATATATATATATATATATATATATATATATACATACATATATATATATATATATATATATATATATATATATATATATATATATATATATATATATATATATGTGTGTGTGTGTGTGTGTGTGTGTGTGTGTGTGTGTGTGTTTATATATCAATATACATATATATATATATATATATATATACATATATATATATAATACAAAAATATATATATAATATATATAATATATATATATATATATATTCTATATATATATACATATATATATACATATATATATATACATATATTATATATATTATATATATATTTTTGTATTATATATATATATGTATATATATATATATATATGCATATACATACATACATATTTATATATATATATATATATATATATATGTATATATATATATATATATATATATATATATATATATATATATATATATATATATATATATATATATATATATACACAATATACACACACACACACACACACACACATACATGCACACACACACACACACATGCACACACACACACACACATATACACATATATTTACATAAGTATATGTATATGTATATATATTTATACATACATACATATATACATATATAATATAACTGACACTGCAAGCCACAGATGCTTGTCGTGCGGCTCGTCTGACAGGGGATCGGGAATTGCATCGTTCTTAAGTGTGCAGAACCCAGTCTCTGTTAAGAAGGGACAAGGAACAGTTTATTAGGAGTCTTGCAGAGGAGGTAGATGGCCATTTATTAGTAAATGACCTTCGCCCTGCATACCAAGCCCTGAGAAAGCTGAACTCCAAGCCCTCTTCACAGGTGACAGCAGTTCGCTCAGTAAGTGGTCAGATCGTTTCAGATCCTGTTGCGGTGCGGGAACGTTGGGCTGAGCATTTTGAGCAGTTGTACCAGGTTGACCCAACAGTTAACTTGGATGCTGGGAGTGCCGAGATCCTGTTGCCGGACACACCCCTCAGTGAGGACCCTTCCTCCCTAACTAAAGATAAGGCCGTGTCACACCAGCACTTTTTCCGCATTATTCTCGCTGGCACCACGGAAATCGTGGTCATTTTGACTCGCGCAGTCACACTAGCGATGAGAACCACGGAAACAGTCCGACCAAAATTCTAAACACAGAAAGATGGGTTCAACCCCCGCACAGGCTCTGGCGATGATGGACGTTATTCTGGCTATGTGGCGACGATTTTATGCGAAAAAACTAATATATACTGCTAAATTAGGTCGTATTCTCGCTACTCTCATCTAGTCAGCTGACGGGGACAAATGTAAACAGGCAAGCAGCTAGTTACAAAATTTGTATCTGTTTTTAATAAATACAAGAGAGATTTTTGCCAATTTTAAATTATTATTTACAGTTTAGACTGTCTTTGTGAATCGTTTTATATTATAAATACTTTTTTTACATTACTATAACGATTATCTATTATAGCTTATCATTTGAA
>NC_091583.1:8319497-8326997 GCF_042767895.1 Penaeus vannamei | reverse complement strand
CTGTGTGATATATATACTGGGATTAACCAATTAATCCACGTGATGTGCGCGCCAAAGGTCAAACGTGAGCTCGTGTTATTTCTCAACTGTTTGATAATGAGAAATGATCATCATTAGTGTCATGGAAGGGATAATGCCAACGAAAAAAAAGATTAATCATCACTCTAGGTAAAATCTGTGAGCATTCTGAGAGAAAACGATGGTTAACAACGCTGTTGCTGCTACTTTTGTACTTGGTGCAGACATTTTGTTGTTGCTGTTGTAACTGTGCCGTTGTTGCAGTTGCTTTTGTTGTTATCATTATCATTATTTTATTTCAATTGTTATTGTTGTTGCAATTATTATTATTATTATTATTATTATTACTATTATTATTAAAACTATTATCATTATCATTCCTATTATTGTTATTGTTATTATTGTTATTGTTATTATTATTACTATTATTATTATCATTATTGTAGTTATTGTTATTTGTTTAATTACGTTTATTTTCACCTTTATATTCATTACTATTATTATAATTATTATAATCATCTTCATCGTCTTTATTACCATTATTATTGGTATCACTATTACAATCATTATGATAATGATAATGATAATGATAATGATGATGATGGTTATCATTATTAGTGTTACTATTATCATTAGCCTTATCACTTTTATTCATTATTATTATTATCATCATCATTATTATTATCCTCATTATTATTATTAGCATTATTTTTTTTCCTTGTTATATTTGTTGTTGGAGTTCTTTTTCTTCTTCTACATCTAATTGCTGTTATTATTTTTTTATTATCATTATTATTATCATTATTATCATAATAATCATTATTGTTATTATTATCATAATAATCGTTATTGTTATTATTATCGTAATAATCGTTATTGTTATTATCATCATAATAATCATTATTGTTATTATTATCATAATAATCATTGTTGTTATTATTATCATAATAATCATTATTGTTATTATTATCATAATAATCATTATTGTTATTATCATCATAATAATCATTATTGTTATTATTATGATAATAATCATTATTGTTATTATTATCATAATAATCATTATTGTTATTATTATCATAATAATCATTATTGTTATTATTATTATTATAATCATTATTGTTATTATTATCATAATAATCATTATTGTTATTATTATTATAATAATCATTATTGTTATTATTATCATAATAATCATTATTGTTATTATTACTATTGTTATTATCATTATTATAATTATTATTATTATTTTTATTATTATTATTATTATTATTATTATTATTATTATTATTATTATTATTATTATTATTATTATTATTATTATCATTATTATTACTTTACTATTATCATCATTATCATTATCATTATCATTATAATAATAATAATAATTATTATTATTATCATTATTATTACAATTATTATTGTTATTACTATTACTATTATTATTGTCATTATTGTTATTATTATTATCATTATTATCTTTAATATATTATTATCATTATTATTTCCCTCATTAGGTTATTATAATTATTATCATCATATAAGGTCATTATCATTATTGTTATTGTTATTATCATCATTTTAATGATGAGGATTACTACTATCATTATTTTTTGCTGTTTTTACTAAAATCATTGCCATCATTATTATTATTATTGTCATTGTTGTTATCATTATCATTGTTAATAATATTATCTCTATTATAAAAATAATGATCATTGTTATTCCTATTATTACTTTTGATATCATTATGATTTTAATTATCATCACTGTTTCTATTATTATTATTATTATTATTATTATTATTATTATTATTATTATTATTATTATTATTATTATGATTGTGATTTTTATCATCGTTATTATCATTATTATTATCATTATTATTACCTTTATTATTACTATTATAATTAGTGTCATTATTAACATTATTACTCTCACTGTCATCATGATGATTATGATGATGATGATAATATCATTATCATTATCATAATAATAATAATAATAATAATAATAATAATAATAATAATAATAATAATAATAATAATAATAATAATAATAACAATTATTATTATTATTATTATTATAACAATAATGAAAAAGCATAAGTGTTTTTTGTGCCTATGCAACAGCAGAGATGGCAAGAAGAACTTCAAAAAACATGATTGGCCATCTAGAACTGAGCATGTTGCTGGGAAATATAATGTGAAGCACCCAGCACTTATCGACGCTCGGAGAGTACATCTTCCACCACTTCACATTAAACTTGGCCTTATGAAGAATATTGTGGTTATGGATCATCAGAGTAGTGGTTTCCAATATGTAAAGGATGAATTCAGAGGAATATTGACAGATGCTAAGCTAGAAGCTGGAGTTATCACTGGGCCACATATTCGCAGTGTCATCCATGACATCATTTCCATCTAGCCTAAATGAGATGGAACCGAGTGCGTGGACATCGTTTGTTGAAGTCGTAAGAAATTTCCTTAGAAACCACAAAGCTGAAAACCACTGTGAACTCATAGAAAACATGCTTAAATCTTATGAACGAATGGGAGGCAGAATGTCTTCAAAAAGTTTTTTTTTTTTTTTTTTTTATATATATTCTTCCCGGCCATCCTTGGGGCTGTAAACTCCGCCAGTGAAACTCGGCTGTCTGTCTTAAGCCAGAAAAGAGGAGGGAAGACACCCATGTTATCATAATTAAGAATGCCTAAATAAAACTTCACACGGAACAGCAGCTTGGACTGCTAAGCGGGTGGGTAAACAAATAAAAAATAGGTGTTGTCCTTTATCGAAAATCTGGACGTAATATATATATTTAATAGGAATCAGTAAATCACGTGTCTGTAAAAAAAATACCTAGTGTTATCCTTATTATTATAATAATCCTTTTTATTATTTCTATTAATATTATTACATTCATAATTAATTTTGTTTTGACTAATAATATTACTATCATTATTTTGGTAATTGTTATCATTATAATTATTGCAAAGGTTTTTTATTCTTATTCTTTTCATCGTCAACATCTTTTTCCTCCTGATCATAATCATGGTCTTTATTATCATTATTATTATTATCCTGCTTATCATTATCATCATTATTGTCGTTATTTTTATTATTATCAGTACTGTTATTATTATCATTATTGTTATTATCATTATTATTGTTGTTGTTTGTATTACTTTCATTATTAATATTGTTATTATTATCATTTTCACCATCCTTATTATCATAATTATTATTATCATTATTATTATATATTATTATTGTTGTTGCTGCTAATATTAGTGTTATTTACATTATCATTGCTATTTGTTTTATCATTATTATCATTGCTATAGTTATTACTATCATTATTACCAATTTTGTGCTGTGTACTACAGCAGTAGCATTCTCGTCTTGCTTACGAGAAGCAGTGTAAACAGACAGCCAAGAATAACCATTGTAACAAAGGGAATTAAACTAATCATTTCATTATTTTTATCTTCATTAATATTATTCATTATTATTATTATTATTATTATTATTATTAGTAGTAGTAGTAGTAGTAGTAGTAGTAGTAGTAGTAGTAGTAGTAGTAGTAGTATTACTATTATTATTATTACTATTACTATTATCATTAGTATTGTTATTATCTTTAGAGTCATTATTATCACTATAATATTCATAAGGAATATGATAATATCAATAAAGATGATGATAATAATAATAATTTGAAGCACTTACAGAGCGCACATCTCCGTCAAGGCAAGAGGGTCATTGGTGCAATAAAAATATTCACACAAAGAATTAAATCAGAATCACCTCTTTCTCAGGTCCACTGATGGCGTCCGTGGTTCCCATTCTCGCCAAACTAATGAATCCTTTAAGAAATTCCCGGATCCGTATCATGATTTACATTTGATGGCACCTTGCAATATATATATATATATATATATATATATATATATATATATATATATATATATATATATATATATATATATATATATATAAATCTCTTCATAGTAATCAACGAACAAACAATCTAACCAACGCTACCAAAAACATAACCTCCTTGGCGGAGGAAATTACAAAAAAAATATAACAACAATGATTACAATAACATTAACAACAGCAATCCTAATAATAATAGTAATATTAATAATATATAATAAAGATAATAATAATAATAATAATAATAATAATATTAATAATAATAATAATAATAATAATAATAATAATAATAATAATAATAATAACGACAATAGATTATATAATGATCCTTGTTAATACTTTTATGTTTATTATTATCATTATCATTATCATTATTATCATCATTATTATTATTTATCCTTTTATTATCATTATTATTATTATTATTATTATTATTATTATTATTATTATTATTATTATTATTATTATTATTATTATTATTATTATTATCATTATTATTATTATTATTATTATTATTATTATTATTATTATTATTATTATTATTATTATTACTATTATAACTATTATATTTATTACGATTATCATCATCATTATCATAATAATAATAATGATAATAATAATAATAATAATAATAATAATAATAATAATAATAATAATAATAATAATAATAATAATAATAATAATAATAATAAAAATGATAACAATAATAATATTAATGATATTATTCACACTAATAAAATAATGATAGTGACAATAATAATAACAATAATAATAATAGTAATAATAATAATAATAATAATAATAATAATAATAATAATAATAATAATAATAATAATAAGGATAATAAGAACGACAACAACAACAATAATAACAATAATAATAGTAATGATAATAACTGTAATAATGACAATAACGGTAATGGTAATGATGATTTTTTTTCTATCAACAACGACAACAAGAAAATGATGATAATGATGATGATGATACGATTATTAGTAATGAAACCATAATCTTTCAAGTCTCTCTCTCTCTCTCTCTCTCCAGATTCTTTAAACGTGTTCCCATGTATTGCTGATTAGCAATGTAGCATTCTTACAGTGATAACACAACAGTAATAATGTTTATTTGAGTAAAATGTGTAAATAGGTCTTTGTGTATATAAATATATATTTACCTCGTTTTATCTTTTACAACGACGGCTTGAGAAATTATGCTTTATATTACAGCGGGGAATGGGGCTGTACATATCTTATTGCGGGTAGAGGTTGCACGTCTCTAATTCTAGCCTAAATGAGATGGAACCGAGTGCGTGGACATCGTTTGTTGAAGTCGTAAGAAATTTCCTTAGAAACCACAAAGCTGAAAACCACTGTGAACTCATAGAAAACATGCTTAAATCTTATGAACGAATGGGAGGCAGAATGTCTTCAAAAAGGTTTTTTTTTTTTTTTTTTTTTATATATTCTTCCCGGCCATCCTTGGGGCTGTAAACTCCGCCAGTGAAACTCGGCTGTCTGTCTTAAGCCAGAAAAGAGGAGGGAAGACACCCATGTTATCATAATTAAGAATGCCTAAATAAAACTTCACACGGAACAGCAGCTTGGACTGCTAAGCGGGTGGGTAAACAAATAAAAAATAGGTGTTGTCCTTTATCGAAAATCTGGACGTAATATATATATTTAATAGGAATCAGTAAATCACGTGTCTGTAAAAAAAATACCTAGTGTTATCCTTATTATTATAATAATCCTTTTTATTATTTCTATTAATATTATTACATTCATAATTAATTTTGTTTTGACTAATAATATTACTATCATTATTTTGGTAATTGTTATCATTATAATTATTGCAAAGGTTTTTTATTCTTATTCTTTTCATCGTCAACATCTTTTTCCTCCTGATCATAATCATGGTCTTTATTATCATTATTATTATTATCCTGCTTATCATTATCATCATTATTGTCGTTATTTTTATTATTATCAGTACTGTTATTATTATCATTATTGTTATTATCATTATTATTGTTGTTGTTTGTATTACTTTCATTATTAATATTGTTATTATTATCATTTTCACCATCCTTATTATCATAATTATTATTATCATTATTATTATATATTATTATTGTTGTTGCTGCTAATATTAGTGTTATTTACATTATCATTGCTATTTGTTTTATCATTATTATCATTGCTATAGTTATTACTATCATTATTACCAATTTTGTGCTGTGTACTACAGCAGTAGCATTCTCGTCTTGCTTACGAGAAGCAGTGTAAACAGACAGCCAAGAATAACCATTGTAACAAAGGGAATTAAACTAATCATTTCATTATTTTTATCTTCATTAATATTATTCATTATTATTATTATTATTATTATTAGTAGTAGTAGTAGTAGTAGTAGTAGTAGTAGTAGTAGTAGTAGTAGTAGTAGTAGTAGTATTACTATTATTATTATTACTATTACTATTATCATTAGTATTGTTATTATCTTTAGAGTCATTATTATCACTATAATATTCATAAGGAATATGATAATATCAATAAAGATGATGATAATAATAATAATTTGAAGCACTTACAGAGCGCACATGTCCGTCAAGGCAAGAGGGTCATTGGTGCAATAAAAATATTCACACAAAGAATTAAATCAGAATCACCTCTTTCTCAGGTCCACTGATGGCGTCCGTGGTTCCCATTCTCGCCAAACTAATGAATCCTTTAAGACATTCCCGGATCCGTATCATGATTTACATTTGATGGCACCTTGCAATATATATATATATATATATATATATATATATATATATATATATATATATATATATATATATATATATATATATATATAAATCTCTTCATAGTAATCAACGAACAAACAATCTAACCAACGCTACCAAAAACATAACCTCCTTGGCGGAGGAAATTACAAAAAAAATATAACAACAATGATTACAATAACATTAACAACAGCAATCCTAATAATAATAGTAATATTAATAATATATAATAAAGATAATAATAATAATAATAATAATAATAATATTAATAATAATAATAATAATAATAATAATAATAATAATAATAATAATAATAATAACGACAATAGATTATATAATGATCCTTGTTAATACTTTTATGTTTATTATTATCATTATCATTATCATTATTATCATCATTATTATTATTTATCCTTTTATTATCATTATTATTATTATTATTATTATTATTATTATTATTATTATTATTATTATTATTATTATTATTATTATTATCATTATTATTATTATTATTATTATTATTATTATTATTATTATTATTATTATTATTATTATTACTATTATAACTATTATATTTATTACGATTATCATCATCATTATCATAATAATAATAATGATAATAATAATAATAATAATAATAATAATAATAATAATAATAATAATAATAATAATAATAATAATAATAATAATAATAATAATAAAAATGATAACAATAATAATATTAATGATATTATTCACACTAATAAAATAAT
>NC_091583.1:8219842-8224842 GCF_042767895.1 Penaeus vannamei | reverse complement strand
GATCACACACGTGTTTGCGTGTGTGTGTGTGTTATATATAGGGAAATTATAGGGATATATATATATATATATATATATATATATATATATATATATATATATATATATATATATATATATATATATATATATATATATATATATATATATATATGTATGTATATATATATATACATATATATATATATATATATATATACATATATATATATGTATATATATATATATATATATACATATATATATATATATATATACATATATATATATGTATATATACATATATATATATATATATATATATACATATATATATATATATATATATATATGCATATATATATATATATATATATATATATATATATATATATATATATATATATATTTATTTATTTATTTATTTATTTATACCATACACACATACGTATGTATGCATGAACCCATACACCATTGCACTCATATTCCTACAATAATCTTTAGACCTATGTATGCAGATGCAAACACGCACGCGCGCACACTATTCCAGTATATGATGGTAAACGAGGGTTGCAGAACGCGCCTCGCTTCCATTCACTAACCGCGTTCTGTTGAGCAAGCCTCCCTCGCTGTTACCTGACCAGAGTTATGCAAACTTCCCAGAGCGACACCTGCGAGAACGAGCCATTTACCTGGGCTGCGACAGAGCAATTACTAAAGGGTACATATGCGCACAATAAACACAAATGCACACACACACACACACACACACACACACACTCACACACGCGCAGACATAGAGAAAGAGAGTGAGTGAGAGAGAGAGAGAGAGAGAGAGAGAGAGAGAGAGAGAGAGAGAGAGAGAGAGAGAGAGAGAGAGAGAGAGAGAGAGAGAGAGAGAGAGAGAGAGAGAGAGAGAGAGAGAGAATCTTTCGGAAGGTGGGGGCGGGGGCTGTGGCGGAGAGAGCGGATTAGGCTTCAAACTTTCGAAGAGCGAGGCTCTGTGGCGCTTTCCCCTCGTGCTCTAGTTTGGGCTTTGCAATTGAAGTCTAGAACTGTTTGCGTATTATATTCTAAGATAATCGTACAGCAGATAGAAACAAGTACACAATACACACACACACACACACACAAAAAAAAAAAAAAAAAAAAAAAAAAAAAAAAAAATCACATATCGCCGCTTCTCGCGTGGCTTATCCAGATTGACGCACAGACAGATTTATTGAATTGATAGAAATGCACTCACGATATAACTCTGCGGTTGGATATTTATCGCGAGGCCGTTGTGCTGTAGTGTTTTTCCTCGTTTTATGAGAGCGTCCCTTTGTTGGTGAAGTGATGGAGCGAGCATGGTATTAAAAGATAGGAGAGGGCATGGATTTTAATGATAGGATAGGGGGAGGGCATGGATTTTAATGATAGGATAGGGGAGGGCATGGATTTGAATGATAGGGTAGGGGCAGGGCATGGATTTTAATGATAGGATAGGGGGAGGACATGAATTTTAATGATAGAATAGGTACAGGGCATGGATTTTAATGATATGATAGGGGGAAGGCATGGATTTTAATGATAGGATAACAAGTGGGCATGGATTTTAATGATAGGATAACGAGTGGGCATGGATTTTAATGATAGGATAGGGGTAGGGCATGAATTTTAATGATAGGATAACGAGTAGGCATGGATTTTAATGATAGGATAGGGGGAGAGAATGGATTTTAATGATAGGATAACGAGTGGGCATGGATTTTAATGATAGGATAACGAGTGGGCATGGATTTAAAAGATAGGAAAGGGGTAGGGCATGAATTTTAATGATAGGATAACGAGTAGGCATGGATTTTAATGATAGGATAGGGGGAGAGAATGGATTTTAATGATAGGATAGGGGGAGGGCATGGATTTTAATGATAGGATAGGGGGGGGGCATGGATTTTAATGATAGGATAGGGGGATGGCATGGATTTTAATGATAGGATAGGGGGAGGGCATGGATTTTAATGATAGGATAGGGGAGGGCATGGGTTTTAATGATAGGATAACGAGTGGGCATGGATTTTAATGATAGGATAGGGGGAGGGCATGGATTTTAATGATAGGATAGGGGCAGGGCATGGATTTGAATGATAGGATAGGGAAGGGCATGGATTTCAATGATAGGATAGGGAGAGGGCATGGATTTTAATGATAGGATAGGGGAAGGGCATGGATTTTAATGATAGGATAGGGGGAGGGCATGTATTTTAATGATAGGATAGGGGCAGGGCATGGATTTTAATGATAGGATAGGGGAGGGCATGGATTTTAATGATAGGATAGGGGCAGGGCATGGATTTTAATGATAGGATAGGGCAGCGCATGGATTTTAACGATAGGATAGGGGGAGGGCATGGATTTTAATGATAGGATAGGGGGAGGGCATGGATTTTAATGATAGGATAGGGGAGGGCATGGATTTTAATTATAAGATAGGGGGAGGTCTTGGATTTTAATGATAGGCTAGGGGGAGGGCAGGGAATTTAATGATAGGATAGGGCAGGGCATGGATTTTAATGATAGGATAGGGGCAGGGCATGGATTTTAATGATAGGATAGGGGGAGGGCATGGATTTTAATGATAGGATAGGGGCAGGGCATGGATTTTAACGATAGGATAGGGGGAGGGCATGGATTTTAATGATAGGATAGGGGGAGGGCATGGATTTTAATGATAGGATAGAGGGAGAGCATGGATTTGAGTGATAGGATAGGGGCAGGGCATGGATTTTAATGATAGGATAGGGGGAGGGCATGGATTTTAATGATAGGATAGGGGGAGGGCATGGATTTTAATGATAGGATAGAGGGAGAGCATGGATTTGAGTGATAGGATAGGGGCAGGGCATGGATTTTAATGATAGGATAGGGGAGGGCATGGATTTTAATGATAGGATAGGGCAGGGCATGGATTTTAATGATAGGATAGGGGCAGGGCATGGATTTTAATGATAGGATAGGGGCAGGGCATGGATTTTAATGATAGGATAGGGGCAGCGCATGGATTTTAACGATAGGATAGGGGGAGGGCATGGATTTTAATGATAGGATAGGGGGAGGGCATGGATTTTAATGATAGGATAGAGGGAGAGCATGGATTTAAGTGATAGGATAGGGGGAGGGCATGGATTTTAATGATAGGATAGGGGGAGGGCATGGATTATAATGATAGGATAGGGGGAGGGCATGGATTTTAATGATAGGATAGAGGGAGAGCATGGATTTGAGTGATAGGATAGGGGGAGGGCATGGATTTTAATGATAGGATAGGGGAGGGCATGGATTTTAATGATAGGATAGGGAAGGGCATGGATTTTAATGATAGGATAGGGGCAGGGCATGGATTTTAATGATAGGATAGGGGCAGGGCATGGATTTTAATGATAGGATAGGGGCAGCGCATGGATTTTAACGATAGGATAGGGGGAGGGCATGGATTTTAATGATAGGATAGGGGGAGGGCATGGATTTTAATGATAGGATAGAGAGAGAGCATGGATTTGACTGATAGGATAGGGGCAGGGCATGGATTTTAATGATAGGATAGGGGGAGGGCATGGATTTTAATGATAGGATAGGGGGAGGGCATGGATTTTAATAATAGGATAGAGGGAGAGCATGGATTTGAGTGATAGGATAGGGGGAGGGCATGGATTTTAATGATAGGATAGGGGAGGGCATGGATTTTAATGATAGGATAGGGGGAGGGCATGGATTTTAATGATAGGATAGGGGGAGAGCATGGATTTTAATGATAGGATAGGGGGAGGGTATGGATTTTAATGATAGGATAGGGGAGGGCATGGATTTGAATGATAGGATAGGGGCAGGGCATGGATTTTAATGATAGGATAGGGGAGGGCATGGATTTTAATGATAGGATAGGGGGAGGGCATGGATTTTTATGATAGGATAGGGGGAGGGCATGGATTTTAATGATAGGATAGGGGCAGGGCATGGATTTTAATGATAGGATAGGGGAGGGCATGGATTTGAGTGATAGGATAGGGGGAGGGCATGGATTTTAATGATAGGATAGGGGGAGGGCATGGATTTTTATGATAGGATAGGGGGAGGGCATGGATTTTAATGATAGGATAGGGGAGGGCATGGATTTGAATGATAGGATAGGGGCAGGGCATGGATTTTAATGATAGGATAGGGGAGGGCATGGATTTGAGTGATAGGATAGGGGGAGGGCATGGATTTTAATGATAGGATAGGGGGAGGGCATGGATTTTTATGATAGGATAGGGGGAGGGCATGGATTTTAATGATAGGATAGGGGAGGGCATGGATTTGAATGATAGGATAGGGAGAGGGCATGGATTTTAATGATAGGATAGGGGAGGGCATGGATTTGAGTGATAGGATAGGGGGAGGGCATGGATTTTAATGATAGGATAGGGGGAGGGCATGGATTTTTATGATAGGATAGGGGGAGGGCATGGATTATAATGATAGGATAGGGGAGGGCATGGATTTGAATGATAGGATAGGGGCAGGGCATGGATTTTAATGATAGGATAGGGGAGGGCATTGATTTGAGTGATAGGATAGGGGCAGGGCATGGATTTTAATGATAGGATAGGGGAGGGCATGGATTTTAATGATAGGATAGGGGGAGGGCATGGATTTTTATGATAGGATAGGGGGAGGGCATGGATTTGAATGATAGGATAGGGGCAGGGCATGGATTTTAATGATAGGATAGGGGAGGGCATGGATTTGAGTGATAGGATAGGGGGAGGGCATGGATTTTAATGATAGGATAGGGGGAGGGCATGGATTTTTATGATAGGATAGGGGGAGGGCATGGATTTTAATGATAGGATAGGGGAGGGCATGGATTTGAATGATAGGATAGGGGCAGGGCATGGATTTTAATGATAGGATAGGGGAGGGCATGGATTTGAGTGATAGGATAGGGGGAGGGCATGGATTTTAATGATAGGATAGGGGGAGGGCATGGATTTTAATGA
>NC_091583.1:8167342-8189842 GCF_042767895.1 Penaeus vannamei | reverse complement strand
CCCCCCAGTCTCTCTTTCTTTCCCAACCTGCCTCCCTGCCTCCCCCCCAGTCTCTCTTTCCCAACCTGCCTCCCTGCCTCCTCCCAGTCTCTCTTTCTTTCCCAACCTGCCTCCCTGCCTCCCCCCGGTCTCTCTTTCTTTCCCAACCTGCCTCCCTGCCTCCCCCCCAGTCTCTCTCTCTTTCCCAACCTGCCTCCCTGCCTCCCCCCAGTCTCTCTTTCTTTCCCAACCTGCCTCCCTGCCTCCCCCCCCAGTCTCTCTCTCTTTCCCAACCTGCCTCCCTGCCTCCTCCCAGTCTCTCTTTCTTTCCCAACCTGCCTCCCTGCCTCCCCCCCAGTCTCTCTCTCTTTCCCAACCTGCCTCCCTACCTCCCCCCCTGTCTCTCTCTCTTTCCCAACCTGCCTCCCTGCCTCCCCCCCAGTCTCTCTCTCTTTCCCAACCTGCCTCCCTGCCTCCCCCCCCCCCCCAGTCTGTCTTTCTTTCCCAACCTGCCTCCCTGCCTCCCCCCCCCCCCCCCAGTCTCTCTCTCTTTCCCAACCTGCCTCCCTACCTCCCCCCCTGTCTCTCTCTCTTTCCCAACCTGCCTCCTAGCCTCCCCCCAGTCTCTCTTTCTTTCCCAACCGTCCTCCCTGCCTCCCCCCCAGTCTCTCTCTCTTTCCCGACCTGCCTCCCTGCCTCCCCCCCAGTCTCTCTCTCTTTCCCAACCTGCCTCCCTGCCTCCCCCCCCAGTCTGTCTTTCTTTCCCAACCTGCCTCCCTGCCTCCCCCCCCCCCCCAGTCTCTCTCTCTTTCCCAACCTGCCTCCCTACCTCCCCCCCTGTCTCTCTCTCTTTCCCAACCTGCCTCCCTGCCTCCTCCCAGTCTCTCTTTCTTTCCCAACCTGCCTCCCTGCCTCCCCCCCAGTCTCTCTTTCCCAACCTGCCACCCTGCCTCCCCCAGTCTCTCTTTCCCAACCTGCCCCCCTGCCTCCCCCCCAGTCTCTCTCTCTTTCCCAACCTGCCTCCCTGCTTCCCCCCCCCCCAGTCTGTCTTTCTTTTCCATCCTGCCTCCCTGCCTCCCACCCCCCAGTCTCTCTCTCTTTCCCAACCTGCCTCCCTGCCTCCCCCCCTGTCTCTCTCTCTTTCCCAACCTGCCTCCCTGCCTCCCCCAAGTCTCTCTTTCTTTCCCAACCGTCCTCCCTGCCTCCCCCCAGTCTCTCTCTCTTTCCCAACCTGCCTCCCTGCCTCCCTGCCTCCCCCCAGTCTCTCTTTCTTTCCCAACCTGTCTCCCTGCCTCCCCCCCAGTCTCTCTCTCTTTCCCAACCTGCCTCCCTGCCTCCCCCCCAGTCTCTCTTTCCCGACCTGCCTCCCTGCCTCCCCCCCAGTCTCTCTTTCCCAACCTGCCCCCCTGCCTCCCCCCCAGTCTCTCTTTCTTTCCCAACCTGCCTCCCTGCCTCCCCCCCAGTCTCTCTTTCTTTCCCAACCTGCCTCCCTGCCTCCCCCCCAGTCTCTCTTTCTTTCCCAACCTGCCTCCCTGCCTCCCCCCCAGTCTCTCTTTCCCAACCTGCCTCCCCCCCAGTCTCTCTCTCTTTCCCAACCTGCCTCCCTGCCGCCCCCAATCTCTCTTTCTTTCCCAACCTGCCTCCCTGCCTCCCCCCCAGTCTCTCTCTCTTTCCCAACCTGCCTCCCTGCCTCCCCTCCAATCTCTCTCTCTTTCCCAACCTGCCTCCCTGCCTCCCCCCCCAGTCTGTCTTTCTTTCCCAACCTGCCTCCATGCCTCCCCCCCCCCAGTCTCTCTCTCTTTCCCAACCTGCCTCCCTGCCTCCCCCCAGTCTCTCTTTCTTTCCCAACCTGCCTCCCTGCCTCCCCCCAGTCTCTCTTTCTTTCCCAACCTGCCTCCCTGCCTCCCCCCCAGTCTCTCTCTCTTTCCCAACCTGCCTCCCTTCCTCCCCCCCCAGTCTGTCTTTCTTTCCCAACCTGCCTCCCTGCCTCCCCCCCAGTCTCTCTTTCCCAACCTGCCTCCCTGCCTCCACCCAGTCTCTCTTTCTTTCCCAACCTGCCTCCCTGCCTCCCCCCGGTCTCTCTTTCTTTCCCAACCTGCCTCCCTGCCTCCCCCCCAGTCTCTCTCTCTTTCCCAACCTGCCTCCCTGCCTCCCCCCAGTCTCTCTTTCTTTCCCAACCTGCCTCCCTGCCTCCCCCCCCAGTCTCTCTCTCTTTCCCAACCTGCCTCCCTGCCTCCTCCCAGTCTCTCTTTCTTTCCCAACCTGCCTCCCTGCCTCCCCCCCAGTCTCTCTCTCTTTCCCAACCTGCCTCCCTACCTCCCCCCCTGTCTCTCTCTCTTTCCCAACCTGCCTCCCTGCCTCCCCCCCAGTCTCTCTCTCTTTCCCAACCTGCCTCCCTGCCTCCCCCCCCCCAGTCTGTCTTTCTTTCCCAACCTGCCTCCCTGCCTCCCCCCCCCCCCAGTCTCTCTCTCTTTCCCAACCTGCCTCCCTACCTCCCCCCCTGTCTCTCTCTCTTTCCCAACCTGCCTCCCAGCCTCCCCCCAGTCTCTCTTTCTTTCCCAACCGTCCTCCCTGCCTCCCCCCCAGTCTCTCTCTCTTTCCCGACCTGCCTCCCTGCCTCCCCCCCAGTCTCTCTCTCTTTCCCAACCTGCCTCCCTGCCTCCCCCCCCAGTCTGTCTTTCTTTCCCAACCTGCCTCCCTGCCTCCCCCCCCCCAGTCTCTCTCTCTTTCCCAACCTGCCTCCCTACCTCCCCCCCTGTCTCTCTCTCTTTCCCAACCTGCCTCCCTGCCTCCTCCCAGTCTCTCTTTCTTTCCCAACCTGCCTCCCTGCCTCCCCCCCAGTCTCTCTTTCCCAACCTGCCTCCCTGCCTCCCCCAGTCTCTCTTTCCCAACCTGCCCCCCTGCCTCCCCCCCAGTCTCTCTCTCTTTCCCAACCTGCCTCCCTGCTTCCCCCCCCCCCCAGTCTGTCTTTCTTTCCCATCCTGCCTCCCTGCCTCCCACCCCCCAGTCTCTCTCTCTTTCCCAACCTGCCTCCCTGCCTCCCCCCCTGTCTCTCTCTCTTTCCCAACCTGCCTCCCTGCCTCCCCCCAGTCTCTCTTTCTTTCCCAACCGTCCTCCCTGCCTCCCCCCAGTCTCTCTCTCTTTCCCAACCTGCCTCCCTGCCTCCCCCCAGTCTCTCTTTCTTTCCCAATCTGTCTCCCTGCCTCCCCCCCAGTCTCTCTCTCTTTCCCAACCTGCCTCCCTGCCTCCCCCCCAGTCTCTCTTTCCCGACCTGCCTCCCTGCCTCCCCCCCAGTCTCTCTTTCCCAACCTGCCCCCCTGCCTCCCCCCCAGTCTCTCTTTCTTTCTCAACCTGCCTCCCTGCCTCCCCCCCAGTCTCTCTTTCTTTCCCAACCTGCCTCCCTGCCTCCCCCCCAGTCTCTCTTTCTTTCCCAACCTGCCTCCCTGCCTCCCCCCCAGTCTCTCTTTCCCAACCTGCCTCCCCCCCAGTCTCTCTCTCTTTCCCAACCAGCCTCCCTGCCGCCCCCCAGTCTCTCTTTCTTTCCCAACCTGCCTCCCTGCCTCCCCCCCAGTCTCTCTCTCTTTCCCAACCTGCCTCCCTGCCTCCCCTCCAATCTCTCTCTCTTTCCCAACCTGCCTCCCTGCCTCCCCCCCCAGTCTGTCTTTCTTTCCCAACCTGCCTCCATGCCCCCCCCCCCCAGTCTCTCTCTCTTTCCCAACCTGCCTCCCTGCCTCCCCCCAGTCTCTCTTTCTTTCCCAACCTGCCTCCCTGCCTCCCCCCAGTCTCTCTTTCTTTCCCAACCTGCCTCCCTGCCTCCCCCCCAGTCTCTCTCTCTTTCCCAACCTGCCTCCCTGCCTCCCCCCCCAGTCTGTCTTTCTTTCCCAACCTGCCTCCCTGCCTCCCCCCCAGTCTCTCTTTCCCACCCTGCCTCCCTGCCTCCCCCCAGTCTCTCTTTCTTTCCCAACCTGCCTCCCTGCCTCCCCCCGGTCTCTCTTTCTTTCCCAACCTGCCTCCCTGCCTCCCCCCCAGTCTCTCTCTCTTTCCCAACCTGCCTCCCTGCCTCCCCCCAGTCTCTCTTTCTTTCCCAACCTGCCTCCCTGCCTCCCCCCCCCCAGTCTCTCTCTCTTTCCCAACCTGCCTCCCTGCCTCCTCCCAGTCTCTCTTTCTTTCCCAACCTGCCTCCCTGCCTCCCCCCCAGTCTCTCTCTCTTTCCCAACCTGCCTCCCTACCTCCCCCCCTGTCTCTCTCTCTTTCCCAACCTGCCTCCCTGCCTCCCCCCCAGTCTCTCTCTCTTTCCCAACCTGCCTCCCTGCCTCCCCCCCCCAGTCTGTCTTTCTTTCCCAACCTGCCTCCCTGCCTCCCCCCCCCCCCAGTCTCTCTCTCTTTCCCAACCTGCCTCCCTACCTCCCCCCCTGTCTCTCTCTCTTTCCCAACCTGCCTCCCAGCCTCCCCCCAGTCTCTCTTTCTTTCCCAACCTGCCTCCCTGCCTCCCCCCCAGTCTCTCTCTCTTTCCCGACCTGCCTCCCTGCCTCCCCCCCAGTCTCTCTCTCTTTCCCAACCTGCCTCCCTGCCTCCCCCCCCAGTCTGTCTTTCTTTCCCAACCTGCCTCCCTGCCTCCCCCCCCCCCCAGTCTCTCTCTCTTTCCCAACCTGCCTCCCTACCTCCCCCCCTGTCTCTCTCTCTTTCCCAACCTGCCTCCCTGCCTCCTCCCAGTCTCTCTTTCTTTCCCAACCTGCCTCCCTGCCTCCCCCCCAGTCTCTCTTTCCCAACCTGCCTCCCTGCCTCCCCCAGTCTCTCTTTCCCAACCTGCCCCCCTGCCTCCCCCCCAGTCTCTCTCTCTTTCCCAACCTGCCTCCCTGCTTCCCCCCCCCCCCCAGTCTGTCTTTCTTTCCCATCCTGCCTCCCTGCCTCCCACCCCCCAGTCTCTCTCTCTTTCCCAACCTGCCTCCCTGCCTCCCCCCCTGTCTCTCTCTCTTTCCCAACCTGCCTCCCTGCCTCCCCCCAGTCTCTCTTTCTTTCCCAACCGTCCTCCCTGCCTCCCCCCAGTCTCTCTCTCTTTCCCAACCTGCCTCCCTGCCTCCCCCCCAGTCTCTCTTTCCCGACCTGCCTCCCTGCCTCCCCCCCAGTCTCTCTTTCCCAACCTGCCTCCCTGCCTCCCCCAGTCTCTCTTTCTTTCCCAACCTGCCTCCCTGCCTCCCCCCCCAGTCTCTCTCTCTTTCCCAACCGTCCTCCCTGCCTCCCCCCCAGTCTCTCTCTCTTTCCCAACCTGCCTCCCTGCCTCCCCCCCAGTCTCTCTTTCCCGACCTGCCTCCCTGCCTCCCCCTCAGTCTCTCTTTCCCAACCTGCCTCCCCCCAGTCTGTCTTTCTTTCCCAATCTTCCTCTCTGCCTCCCCCCCAGTCTCTCTCTCTTTCCCAACCTGCCTCCCTGCCTCCCCCCCCCCCCCAGTCTCTCTTTCTTTCGCAACCTGCCTCCCTGCCTCCCCCCCCAGTCTCTCTCTCTTTCCCAACCTGCCTCCCTGCCTCCCCCCCCCAGTCTGTCTTTCTTTCCCAACCTGCCTCCATGCCTCCCCCCCCCCCCCCAGTCTCTCTCTCTTTCCCAACCTGCCTCCCTGCCTCCCCCCAGTCTCTCTTTCTTTCCCAACCTGCCTCCCTGCCTCGCCCCCAGTCTCTCTCTCTTTCCCAAACTGCCTCCCTGCCTCCCCCCCAGGCTCTCTCTCTTTCCCAACATGCCTCTCTGCCTCCCCCCCAGTCTCTCTTTCCCAACCTGCCTCCCTGCCTCCCCCCCAGTCTCTCTTTCTTTCCCAACCGTCCTCCCTGCCTCCCCCCCAGTCTCTCTCTCTTTTCCAACCTGCCTCCCTGCCTCCCTCCCAGTCTCTCTTTCCCGACCTGCCTCCCTGCCTCCGCCCCAGTCTCTCTTTCCCAACCTGCCTCCCTGCCTCCCCCAGTCTCTCTTTCTTTCCCAACCTGCCTCCCTGCCTCCCCCCCAGTCTCTCTCTCTTTCCCAACCTGCCTCCCTGCCTCCCCCCCAGTCTCTCTTTCCCGACCTGCCTCCCTGCCTCCCCCCCAGTCTCTCTTTCCCAACCTGCCTCCCTGCCTCCCCCCAGTCTCTCTTTCTTTCCCAACCTGCCTCCCTGCCTCCCCCCCAGTCTCTCTCTCTTTCCCAACCTGCCTCCCTGCCTCCCCCCCAGTCTCTCTCTCTTTCCCAACCTGCCTCCCTGCCTCCCCCCAGTCTCTCTTTCTTTCCCAACCGTCCTCCCTGCCTCCCCCCCAGTCTCTCTCTCTTTCCCAACCTGCGTCCCCCCCAGTCTCTCTCTCCCAACCTGCCTCCCTGCCTCCCCCCCAGTCTGTCTTTCTTTCCCAACCTGCCTCCCTGCCCCCCCCCCCCCAGTCTCTCTCTCTTTCCCAACCTGCCTCCCTGCCTCCCCCCAGTCTCTCTTTCCCAACCTGCCTCCCTGCCTCTTCCCAAGTCTCTCTTTCCCAACCTGCCTCCCTGCCTCCCCCCCAGTCTCTCTTTCTTTCCCAACCTGCCTCCCTGCCTCCCACCCAGTCTCTCTTTCCCAACCTGCCTCCCTGCCTCCTCCCAAGGCTTTCTTTCCCAACCTGCCTCCCTGCCTCCCCCCCAGTCTCTCTCTCTTTCCCAACCTGCCTCACTGCCTCCCCCCCCCCCCCAGTCTCTCTTTCTTTCCCAACCTGCCTCCCTGCCTCCCCCCCAGTCTCTCTCTCTTTCCCAACCTGCCTCCCTGCCTCCCCCCCCCAGTCTCTCTCTCCTTCCCAACCTGCCTCCCCCCCAGTCTCTCTTTCTTTCCCAGCCTGCCTCCCTGCCTCGCCCCCAGTCTCTCTCTCTTTCCCAACCTGCCTCCCTGCCTCCCCCCCAGGCTCTCTCTCTTTCCCAACATGCCTCTCTGCCTCCCCCCCAGTCTCTCTTTCCCAACCTACCTCCCAGCCTCCCCCCCAGTCTCTCTCTCTTTCCCAACCTGGCTCCGTGCCTCCCTCCCAGTCTCTCTCTCCGGACCTGCCTCCCTGCCTCCGTCCCAGTCTCTCTTTCCCAACCTGCCTCCCTGCCTCCCCCAGTCTCTCTTTCTTTCCCAACCTGCCTCCCTGCCTCCCCCCCAGTCTCTCTCTCTTTCCCAACCTGCCTCCCTGCCTCCCCCCCAGTCTCTCTCTCTTTCCCAACCTGCCTCCCTGCCTCCCCCCCAGTCTCTCTTTCCCGACCTGCCTCCCTGCCTCCCCCCCAGTCTCTCTTTCCCAACCTGCCTCCCTGCCTCCCCCCAGTCTCTCTTTCTTTCCCAACCTTCCTCCCTGCCTCCCCCCCAGTCTCTCTCTCTTTCCCAACCTGCCTCCCTGCCTCCCCCCCAGTCTCTCTCTCTTTCCCAACCTGCCTCCCCCCCAGTCTCTCTTTCCCAACCTGCCTCCCTGCCTCCCCCCCCAGTCTGTCTTTCTTTCCCAACCTGCCTCCCTGCCCCCCCCCCCAGTCTCTCTCTCTTTCCCAACCTGCCTCCCCCCAGTCTCTCTTTCCCAACCTGCCTCCCTGCCTCCTCCCAAGTCTCTCTTTCCCAACCTGCCTCCCTGCCTCCCCCCCAGTCTCTCTCTCTTTCCCAACCTGCCTCCCCCCCAGTCTCTCTCTCTTTCCCAACCTGCCTCCCTGCCTCCCCCCAGTCTCTCTTTCCCAACCTGCCTCCCTGCCTCCTCCCAAGTCTTTCTTTCCCAACCTGCCTCTCTGCCTCCCCCCCAGTCTCTCTCTCTTTCCCAACCTGCCTCCCTGCCCCCCCCCCCCCCAGTCTCTCTTTCTTTCCCAACCTGCCTCCCTGCCTCCTCCCAAGTCTTTCTTTCCCAACCTGCCTCTCTGCCTCCCCCCCAGTCTCTCTCTCTTTCCCAACCTGCCTCCCTGCCCCCCCCCCCAGTCTCTCTTTCTTTCCCAACCTGCCTCCCTGCCTCCCCCCCTGTCTCTCTCTCTTTCCCAACCTGCCTCTCTGCCTCCCCCCAGTCTCTCTTTCTTTCCCAACCGTCCTCCCTGCCTCCCCCCCAGTCTCTCTCTCTTTCCCAACCTGCCTCCCTGCCTCCCCCCCCCCCCCAGTCTCTCTCTCTTTCCCAACCTGCCTCCCCCCCAGTCTCTCTTTCTTTCCCAACCTGCCTCCCTGCCTCGCCCCCAGTCTCTCTCTCTTTCCCAACCTGCCTCCCTGCCTCCCCCCCAGTCTCTCTCTCTTTCCCAACCTGCCTCCCTGCCTCCCCCCCCCCAGTCTCTCTCTCCTTCCCAACCTGCCCCCCCCCCCAGTCTCTCTTTCTTTCCCAACCTGCCTCCCTGCCTCGCCCCCAGTCTCTCTCTCTTTCCCAACCTGCCTCCCTGCCTCCCCCCCCAGTCTCTCTCTCTTTCCCAACATGCCTCTCTGCCTCACCCCCCAGTCTCTCTTTCCCAACCTGCCTCCCTGCCTCCCCCCCAGTCTCTCTCTCTTTCCCAACATGCCTCTCTGCCTCCCCCCCAGTCTCTCTTTCCCAATCTGCCTCCCTGCCTCCCCCCCAGTCTCTCTCTCTTTCCCAACCTGCCTCCCCCCAGTCTCTCTCTCTTTCCCAACCTGCCTCCCTGCCTCCCCTCCCCCAGTCTCTCTCTCCTTCCCAACCTGCCTCCCCCCCAGTCTCTCTTTCTTTCCCAACCTGCCTCCCTGCCTCGCCCCCAGTCTCTCTCTCTTTCCCAACCTGCCTCCCTGCCTCCCCCCCAGTCTCTCTCTCTTTCCCAACATGCCTCTCTGCCTCCCCCCCAGTCTCTCTTTCCCAACCTGCCTCCCTGCCTCCCCCCCAGTCTCTCTCTCTTTCCGAACATGCCTCTCTGCCTCCCCCCCAGTCTCTCTTTCCCAATCTGCCTCCCTGCCTCCCCCCCAGTCTCTCTCTCTTTCCCAACCTGCCTCCCCCCCAGTCTCTCTCTCTTTCCCAACCTGCCTCCCTGCCTCCCCCCCAGTCTCTCTCTCTTTCCCAACATGCCTCTCTGCCTCCCCCCCAGTCTCTCTTTCCCAACCTGCCTCCCTGCCTCCCCCCCCCAGTCTCTCTTTCCCGACCTGCCCCTCTGCCTCCCCCCCAGTCTCTCTTTCCGAACCTGCCTCCCTGCCTCCCCCCCAGTCTCTCTTTCTTTCCCAACCTGCCTCCCTGCCTCCCCCCCTGTCTCTCTCTCTTTCCCAACCGGCCTCCCTGCCTCCCCCCCAGTCTCTCTCTCTTTCCCTACCTGCCTCCCTGCCTCCCCCCCAGTCTCTCTTTCTTTCCCAACCTGCCTCCCCCCCTGTCTCTCTCTCTTTCCCAACCTGCCTCCCCCCCAGTCTCTCTCTCTTTCCCAACCTGCCTCCCTGCCTCCCCCCAGTCTCTCTTTCATTCCCAACCTACCTCCCTGCCTCCCCCCCCAGTCTCTCTCTCTTTCCCAACCTGCCTCCCCCCCAGTCTCTCTCTCTTTCCCAACCGTCCTCCCTGCCTCCCCCCCAGTCTCTCTCTCTTTCCCAACCTGCCTCCCTGCCTCCCCCCCCCCCCAGTCTCTCTCTCTTTCCCAACCTGCCTCCCTGCCTCCCCCCCAGTCTCTCTCTCTTTCCCAACCTGCCTCCCTGCCCCCCCCCCCCCTAGTCTCTCTTTCTTTCCCAACCTGCCTCCCTGCCTCCCCCCAGTCTCTCTTTCCCAACCTGCCTCCCTGCCTCCCCCCCCCCAGTCTCTCTTTCTTTCCCAACCTGCCTCCCCCCCCCAGTCTCTCTTTCTTTCCCAACCTGCCTCCCTGCCTCCCTCCCAGTCTCTCTCTCTTTCCCAACCTGCCTCCCTGCCTCCCCCCAGTCTCTCTTTCTTTCCCAACCTGCCTCCCTGCCTCCCTCCCAGTCTCTCTCTCTTTCCCAACCTGCCTCCCTGCCTCCCCCCCCCCCCCCAGTCTCTCTTTCTTTCCCAACCTGCCTCCCTGCCTCCCCCCAGTCTATCTTTCCCAACCTGCCTCCCTTCCCTCTCCCCCGCTGTCAACGGCAGTCACGCTTGCTTGTGCTCGGTGATTTGGTAGTTTTTTCGAGAGTTAAAGGTCACAAACAGGTCTCCAAACATCACCTGTGAGTAAAGGAAGTTACAGTGATCGTCCTGACACGATATTGGGCTTAAGAAATTTTGTGTGGACTTAGAAAAAATTTGCATTGATATTTGAAAATCGTCCGCCCCACCCCCCTTCGAATCGTGTTGCCCGGTTTGCGCATGCGCACAACAAAGTCACGTGACCTTACCCAGCTCCTGACCCATCATCACGCTAACGAACTGTTGCCCCGCACCCCCCCCCCCCCTCTACCTCAACGGCCACCCGCCTCGCTCCTCATCGCTGAGCCTGCGCGCGCCTCCCTTCTGCCGCGCTACCCTCTGCCCCTTCTGCTGCGCCTCCTGCCGCGCCACCTACCGCCCCTGCTGCTGTACTATCGAGTGTGCCAACAAACTTCTCCTGTGAGCCTCCTCTTCGCTGAGCCCTCGCTGCCTTTCCTCCCTGCTGCACTACCCTCTGCTCCTTCTGCTGCGCCTCCTGCCGCGCCACCTACTGCTCTATCCAGTGTGCCAACAAACTTCACCTGTGAACCAGGTGATACGAGCTCTGCTGCACGATGCCACCCAGTCGACCTTCTCCCATCAATTCGCCGTCCCTGACCCGCGCAGAAGTGAACGGTCTGATCGACCTACAGAGCAAGCTACTGGGCGAAGCCCTGGAGCGAATCCAGCGCGAGATGTCTCTCCAGAACGAGAACCTCAGCTCTCGCTTGGGCGAGGCAATTCGAAGTCTAGAGTTCGCCCACAAAGAAATCGAGGATCTCAAGGCACGGGAGGAGGCTGCAAGGCGTGGTGCCGAGGAACTGAAAGACCGCTTGAGTGCCCTGTCGAGGGAGAATGCCGACTTGAAGAGCGACCTGGCGAGAATGACGGAGCGGCTGGACTACCAGGACGACCAGGGACGTCGCAATAACCTAAGATTCTCGGGCATCCCGGAGGAGCGCGGCGAGACCTGGGAGATGTGCCAGCGGAAACTATCAGACCTGCTGCGACAACACCTCCACATCACGCCCAAGATCGAACGCGCCCACCGTGTGGGGCGCCCAACTCACGATAGGCCCAGAGACATCGTGGCCAAATTCGCGAGTTTCGTGGATCGCGAGGCAGTGTTCAAGGGTAAAGCCAAGTTTAAGAATGCTCCTGGCAGGGTGTTCGTGAACGAAGACTTCTGCGCAGGCACCATCAAGGCCCGGAAGGATCAGCTGGAGCAGCTGAGGCAGGCGAGGAGCGAGGGCAAGAACGCCTTCTTCAGCTACAGGAAGCTGGTTGTAACCGAGCGCCAGCGTCCTCGCGCCCCTCCTGACTCAGCCCTCCCCATGCCGCCTCCAGGCACTGCCTTCGACCCACTACGGCTGCCCACTCCGCTGCAGTCCCGTCCTCGCCCCGCCTCGCTGTCTGACCAGCCGTCACCCCTGATGCAGCGCCCTTCGGGTCCTTGCTTTAACACCCCGCCACCCGCACGACACTCCTACTCGACGGTGCTGAGATCTCCTGTGGGAGCCACGGCCCTTGGCCCCCCACCCCCATTTAGTCCCGTCAGCCAGCGTCTGAGAAATAAGAAGTGATGCCGTTTCTGGTAATTTACAAATCTGTACCACGTACCTAACACATTTTATTAATTCAATATGGATTGTGCATTCACTTTTCCTTTCCAAGATCTGAATGATGATGCTTTATCGAATGTATTCACTTCCGATAATGTCGCCCAGGTTATTAGCTTAGAAGTACTAGAATCAAGATCATTTCATAACGTTAAAATCGACGCCTCTGATGACCATTTTCATTCTTTTGATTCTCTAGGAGCAGATAATTTCGTATCTAATTTGCTTAACGTGATAAATCCAAATTGTTCTTACGTCTTTCCTGATTCTATTACTTCTAACAGTGCATCTATGACTCACTTGTCTATTATCAGCCATAACATATGTAGCCTACCCAATCATTTTGATGAATTTACTTTGCAATGTCTACATCCGAATAGTTTTGATGTGATAGGTTTCTCTGAAACTAGACTCACTCAAGACATTCAACACCTCTTCACACTCCCCGACTACCATGCATACTTCTCGCACCACTCTAGAAACAGCGGGGGCGTTGCCCTCTATGTTCATGACAGATTTTCCTCTCATGGTAGAGCTGACCTATCTTTCCAAGAAGATTTCATTGAGTCAGTTTTTACTGAAGTAACAATTAACAACGAGAGCTTACTGATTGGGCAATTGTATAGGCGCCCAAAAAGTAACTTCTCTCCTTTTCTGGAAAAGATTCAGCTAATAATCGAGACTGCCTCTCAAGAAAACAAGAAGTGTCTCATCAGTGGGGATTTTAACCTAGACCTCCTCAAGGCCGACTCTGATAACAAAGTCAGGGAAACCGTCTCCACCCTTAATTCTAGGCTCTTCTTCTCAGCAGTCACCAAGCCTACTAGAGTTCAAGGAAACTCTGCCTCCTTAATAGATCATATCTGGACAATTTTTTTACCAAAATTGAAAGCAAGTGGGGTTATATACTGCAACATATCAGATCATTTTCCTGTTTTTAGTACTTTTAACCTAGAATTACAACATAATGAACCTAAAACTGAGAAAACACTTTACTATCGCGACTATAAAGAATCCAATATAACCAATTTTAAAAGCCACCTTACAGAAGTATGTTGGGACCTCGTGTTTGCCTCTCACAATCCCGAGGTTGCCTATGACAATTTCATTAGTCTTTTTATCCCCTCCTTTGAAAGATTTTTCCCATTAAAATGTAAGTCACTAAAATCAAAGTCCTTTAAGAAACCATACATTACATGTGAAATAAGAAATTTAATCAAAGAAAAAAACAAACTTCAAAAGAAATATGCAAAGTGGCCACTCTCCTACGGCGAGACATTTCGGTCTCTTCGCAACCGCTTAAAACTAACAATTCGGAAGGCAAAGGCAGATCATTACAAAATGAAGCTTGATCAAAGTGCAGGTGACACTAAGAAGACATGGCAAATTCTTAATGATGTTCTTCACAGGAATAATAAACAAAAAGCTGACAAAGTACTAATAGATGAGAAAGAAATCAATGACCCAAACGTCATTACAAATGAATTTAACAAATATTTTACAAACATAGGCGGAAATCTGTCACGATCAACCCCTAATGTGGATGGAGACTTTAAAGAATTTCTCGGGCCCTCCAACAACAACCACATGAGCCTGACTCCGATAACAGACAGAGACATCATCAATGTTGTTAATGGCCTTAAAACTTCCTCTCCAGGGGACGAATGCATTCCCATCAACATTATTAAGAAAATACTTCCTTGCATTCTCAAGCCCCTGAAACATGTAATCACTAAATCATTTAGCATGGGAGTATTTCCCACGAAACTTAAGATTGCCAAAGTTCATCCCATGTTCAAGACTGGCACCCCTTGCCTTAATAATTATCGCCCAATTTCCATACTAACAGCTTTTAGCAAAATCTTTGAAAAAATCATGTCCATTAGATTAACTGATTTTCTTTATGCAAATGATATAATCAACAATTGTCAGTATGGTTTCTTGAAGAACAAATCATCTGAATTAGCGGTCTCAGACTTCACAAATGAAACTTTAAAATCTTTTGATGGTCGTAAATTTACTCTTGCTATATTTTTAGACCTTTCCAAAGCATTCGATACGGTTAACCATCGAATTCTTTTGGAAAAATTATACCATTATGGTATAAAAGGAAGTGTACATGCTTGGTTCGCTTCGTATCTGTCAAACCGCACACAGTATGTAGTTTTCAATGACTGCAACTCCTCTAAAAGAACTATCACTCATGGAGTCCCACAGGGCTCCATCTTGGGACCCATTCTGTTTCTTCTTTACATCAATGATATTGTCAATGCGAGCTGTCTGAGCTTCACTCTCTATGCTGATGATACTTGCTGTTACGCTTCGGGGCACTCCATTATAGATTTGATCAACTCCACAAACAGTGAAATGATAAGTATAAGAAGATGGATGACCCTAAATAGGCTTACCCTGAATGTCGACAAGACACATTATATAATTTTTCATAGGAATAAAGACATGCCTCCTGTTATACCTCATGTCAATGTCGCAAATGTCCCAATCAAAAGGGTTTTTCATACTAAGTTCCTTGGGATTCACATTGATTTTCAATTAAATTGGAAATCTCACATAGGCAATGTAGTCTCTAAACTAAATAAACTTTGTGGACTTCTTCATCAATTGCGCAAAACATTACCCTTGAAAGCCTTACAGCAATTATATTACATACTGGTTTACCCACATTTTATTTATGGGCAAACTATCTGGGGAGCTACATGCTCTACCTCACTTAAACCTTTACTTGTAACTCAAAAAAGAATTGTGCGTAGCATCTTAGGTCTTAGAAGAAATGATCACACTCACGAAGCCTTCCTAAATCTCAGAATTCTAAAAATCAAGGAAATTAATACTTACTGCTGTGCACTCTTTGTTTTTAAAAGCCTAAATTCCCAAAGCAATGACATGTTTCACCACAGAACTAACGACAGATATCCCCTAAGAGGTAATGATATGCTAGATGTTCCATTCATGCAGTCTGATCAATCTAAATCATGTATACTATATCATGGACCAACTCTCTGGAATGCTCTTCCTGATGATGTACGTAGCTGTGCTACTTTGTCAACCTTTAAACGATCACTGAAATGTTTTTTGTTGTCACGGTATATCATATAATATTTAACTGTACTTCATTTATATTATATTTTTCTATTATTTGCCCTTGCATCTTTGTATTCTCTCCCATACTGTAATTATTTGTGTAATTATGTATATATTTGTGTATGTCTGTGTGTGGAGGTATGTATATGTATATTTGTATGTATATGTTCATGTTTATAAATGAGTATGTATATGTGTATGCCTATGTAGGTATGCGTGTATACATATAATGTATGTCTTATGCTATTCTGCCTGTAATTTCCTTTAATATCATTATGTATAATGTCATTCAGTATTAATATAATTAGTTTACTTATTTAAATACATTGTGTCCTGATTTATCTTCCTAGTTTTTAATGTTTAATACTTCAAGGGGCCTTCCTAAGGGAGTTTCACTCCTGGAGGGCTCAGCCATACCACTAGTGTAATATGTTGTATTTTTGTTGATGTATTGTATTTGGCTAAATAAATTATTTGATTCTGATTCTGATTCCCAAGTCTCTCTTTCCCAACCTGCCTCCCTGCCTCCCCCCCAGTCTCATTTTCTTTCCCAACCTGCCTCCCTGCCTGCCCCCCAGTCTCTCTCTCTTTCCCAACCTGCCTCCCTGCCTCCCCCCCAGTCTCTCTCTCTTTCCCAACATGCCTCTCTGCCTCCCCCCCAGTCTCTCTTTCCCGACCTGCCCCCCTGCCTCCCCCCCAGTCTCTCTTTCCGAACCTGCCTCCCTGCCTCCCCCCCAGTCTCTCTCTCTTTCCCAACCTGCCTCCCTGCCTCCCCCCCAGTCTCTCTTTCTTTCCCAACCTGCCTCCCTGCTTCCCCCCCCCAGTCTCTCTTTCTTTCCCAACCTGCCTCCCCCCCAGTCTCTCTTTCTTTCCCAACCTGCCTCCCCCCCAGTCTCTCTCTCTTTCCCAACCTGCCTCCCTGCCTCCCACCCAGTCTCTCTCTTTTTCCCAACCTGCCTCCCTGCCTCCCCCCAGTCTCTCTTTCTTTCCCAACCTGCCTCCCTGCCTCCCCCCCAGTCTCTCTTTGCCAACCTGCCTCCTTGCCTCCCCCTTAGTCTCTCTCTCTTTCCCAACCTGCCTCCCCCCCAGTCTCTCTCTCTTTCCCAACCTGCCTCCCTGCCTCCCCCCCAGTCTCTCTTTCTTTCCCAACCGTCCTCCCTGCCTCCCCTCCAGTCTCTCTCTCTTTCCCAACCTGCCTCCCTGCCTCCCCCCAGTCTCTCTCTCTTTCCCAACCTGCCTCCCTGCCTCCCCCTCAGTCTCTCTTTCCCGACCTGCCTCCCTGCCTCCCCCCCTCCCCAGTCTCTCTCTCTTTCACAACCGTCCTCCCTACCTCCCGTCCAGTCTCTCTCTCTTTCACAACCTGCCTCCCCCCCAGTCTCTCTTTCCCAACCTGCCTCCCCCCCAGTCTCACTTTCTTTCCCAACCTGCCTCCCTGCCTCCCCCCCAGTCTCTCTCTCTTTCCCAACCGTCCTCCCTGCCTCCCCCCCAGTCTCTTTCTCTTTCCCAACCTGCCTCCCTGCCTCCCCCCCAGTCTCTCTCTCTTTCCCAACCTGCCTCCCTGCCTCCCCCTCAGTCTCTCTCTCTTTCCCAACCTGCCTCCCTACCTCCCCCCCAGTCTCTCTCTCTTTCCCAACCTACCTCCCCCCAGTCTCTCTTTCTTTCCCAACCTGCCTCCCTGCCTCCCCCCCAGTCTCATTTTCTTTCCCAACCTGCCTCCCTGCCTGCCCCCCAGTCTCTCTCTCTTTCCCAACCTGCCTCCCTGCCTCCCCCCCAGTCTCTCTCTCTTTCCCAACATGCCTCTCTGCCTCCCCCCCAGTCTCTCTTTCCCGACCTGCCCCCCTGCCTCCCCCCCAGTCTCTCTTTCCGAACCTGCCTCCCTGCCTCCCCCCCAGTCTCTCTCTCTTTCCCAACCTGCCTCCCTGCCTCCCCCCCAGTCTCTCTTTCTTTCCCAACCTGCCTCCCTGCTTCCCCCCCCCCCAGTCTCTCTTTCTTTCCCAACCTGCCTCCCCCCCAGTCTCTCTTTCTTTCCCAACCTGCCTCCCCCCCAGTCTCTCTCTCTTTCCCAACCTGCCTCCCTGCCTCCCACCCAGTCTCTCTCTTTTTCCCAACCTGCCTCCCTGCCTCCCCCCAGTCTCTCTTTCTTTCCCAACCTGCCTCCCTGCCTCCCCCCCAGTCTCTCTTTGCCAACCTGCCTCCTTGCCTCCCCCTTAGTCTCTCTCTCTTTCCCAACCTGCCTCCCCCCCAGTCTCTCTCTCTTTCCCAACCTGCCTCCCTGCCTCCCCCCCAGTCTCTCTTTCTTTCCCAACCGTCCTCCCTGCCTCCCCTCCAGTCTCTCTCTCTTTCCCAACCTGCCTCCCTGCCTCCCCCCAGTCTCTCTTTCTTTCCCAACCTGCCTCCCTGCCTCCCCCTCAGTCTCTCTTTCCCGACCTGCCTCCCTGCCTCCCCCCCTCCCCAGTCTCTCTCTCTTTCACAACCGTCCTCCCTACCTCCCGTCCAGTTTCTCTCTCTTTCACAACCTGCCTCCCCCCCAGTCTCTCTTTCCCAACCTGCCTCCCCCCCAGTCTCACTTTCTTTCCCAACCTGCCTCCCTGCCTCCCCCCCAGTCTCTCTCTCTTTCCCAACCGGCCTCCCTGCCTCCCCCCCAGTGTCTCTCTCTTCCCCAGCCTGGCTCCGTGCCTCCCGCCCAGTCTCTCTCTCTTTCCCAACCTGCCTCCCTGCCTCCCCCCCAGTCTCTCTCTCTTTCCCAACCTGCCTCCCTACCTCCCCCCCAGTCTCTCTCTCTTTCCCAACCTGCCTCCCCCCAGTCTCTCTTTCTTTCCCAACCTGCCTCCCTGCCTCCCCCCCAGTCTCTCTTTCCCGACCTGCCTCCCTGCCTCCCCCCCCCCCCCAGTCTCTCTCTCTTTCACAACCTTCCTCCCTACCTCCCCCCCAGTCTCTCTCTCTTTCACAACCTGCCTCCCCCCCAGTCTCTCTTTCCCAACCTGCCTCCCCCCCAGTCTCTCTTTCTTTCCCAACCTGCCTCCCTGCCTCCCCCCCAGTCTCTCTCTCTTTCCCAACCTGCCTCCCTGCCTCCCCCCCAGTCTCTCTCTCTTTCCCAACCTGCCTCCCTGCCTCCCCCCCAGTCTCTCTCTCTTTCCCAACATGCCTCTCTGCCTCCCCCCCAGTCTCTCTTTCCCGACCTGCCCCCCTGCCTCCCCCCCAGTCTCTCTTTCCGAACATGCCTCCCTGCCTCACCCCCAGTCTCTCTCTCTTTCCCAACCTGCCTCCATGCCTCCCCCCCAGTCTCTCTTTCTTTCCCAACCTGCCTCCCTGCCTCCCCCCAGTCTCTCTTTCTTTCCCAACCTGCCTCCCCCCAGTCTCTCTTTCTTTCCCAATCTGCCTCCCCCCCAGTCTCTCTTTCTTTCACAACCTGCCTCCCTGCCTCCCCCCCAGTCTCTCTTTGCCAACCTGCCTCCTTGCCTCCCCCCCAGTCTCTCTCTCTTTCCCAACCTGCCTCCCTGCCTCCCCCCCAGTCTCTCTTTCTTTCCCAACCGTCCTCCCTGCCTCCCCCCCAGTCTCTCTCTCTTTCCCAACCTGCCTCCCTGCCTCCCCCCAGTCTCTCTTTCTTTCCCAACCTTCCTCCCTGCCTCCCACTCAGTCTCTCTTTCCCGACCTGCCTCCCTGCCTCCCCCCCTCCCCAGTCTCTCTCTCTTTCACAACCTGCCTCCCGACCTCCCGTCCAGTCTCTCTCTCTTTCACAACCTGCCTCCCCCCCAGTCTCTCTTTCCCAACCTGCCTCCCCCCCAGTCTCTCTTTCTTTCCCAACCTGCCTCCCTGCCTCCCCCCCAGTCTCTCTCTCTTTCCCAACCGTCCTCCCTGTCTCCCCCCCAGTCTCTCTCTCTTTCCCAACCTGCCTCCCTGCCTCCCCCCCAGTCTCTCTTTCTTTCCCAACCGTCCTCCCTGCCTCCCCCCCAGTCTCTCTCTCTTTCCCAACCTGCCTCCCTGCCTCCCCCCAGTCTCTCTTTCTTTCCCAACTTTCCTCCCTGCCTCCCACTCAGTCTCTCTTTCCCGACCTGCCTCCCTGCCTCCCCCCCCCCCAGTCTCTCTCTCTTTCACAACCTGCCTCCCTACCTCCCCCCCAGTCTCTCTCTCTTTCACAACCTGCCTCCCCCCCCCAGTCTCTCTTTCCCAACCTGCCTCCCCCCCAGTCTCTCTTTCTTTCCCAACCTGCCTCCCTGCCTCCCCCCCAGTCTCTCTCTCTTTCCCAACCTGCCTCCCTGCCTCCCCCCCAGTCTCTCCTTCCCAACCTGCCTCCCTGCCTCCCCCCCAGTCTCTCTCTCTTTCCCAACCTGCCTCCCTGCCTCCCCCCAGTCTCTCTTTCCCAACCTGCCTCCCTGCCTCCCCCCCAGTCTCTCTCTCTTTCCCAACCTGCCTCCCTGCCTCCCCCCCAGTCTCTCTCTCTTTCCCAACCTGCCTCCCTGCCTCCCCCAGTCTCTCTTTCCCAACCTGCCTCCCTGCCTCCCCCCCAGTCTCTCTTTCCCAACCTGCCTCCCTGCCTCCCCCCCCAGTCTCTCTTTCCCAACCTGCCTCCCTGCCTCCCCCCCAGTCTCTCTTTCCCAACCTCCCTCCCTGCCTCCCCCCCCCCCAGTCTCTCTCTCTTTCCCAACCTGCCTCCCTGCCTCCCCCCCCAGTCTGTCTTTCTTTCCCAACCTGCCTCCCTGCCTCCCCCCCCCCCCCCAGTCTCTCTTTCCCAACCTGCCTCCCCCCCAGTCTCTCTTTCCCAACCTGCCTCCCTGCCTCCCCCCCCCCCCAGTCTCTTTCTCTTTCCCAACCTGCCTCCCTGCCTCCCCCCCAGTCTCTCTCTCTTTCCCAACCTGCCTCCCTGCCTCCCCCCCAGTCTCTCTCTCTTTCCCAACCTGCCTCCCTGCCTCCCCCCCAGTCGCTCTCTCTTTCCCAACCTGCCTCCCTGCCTCCCCCCAGTCTCTCTCTCTTTCCCAACCTGCCTCCCCTCCAGTCTCTCTCTCTTTCCCAACCTGCCACCCTGCCTCCTCCCCAGTCTCTCTTTCACAACCTGCCTCCCTGCCTCCCCCCCCCCCCCAGTCTCTCTCTCTTTCCCAACCTGCCTCCCTGCCTCCCCCCAGTCTCTCTCTCTTTCCCAACCTGCCTCCCTGCCTTCCCCCCAGTCTCTCTCTCTTTCCCAACCTGCCTCCCTGCCTCCCCCCCCCCCCAGTCTGTCTTTCTTTCCCAACCTGCCTCCCTGCCTCCCTGCCTCCCCCAGTCTCTCTTTCCTAACCTGCCTTCCTGCCTCCCCCCCAGTCTCTCTTTCCCAACCTGCCTCCCTCCCCAGTCTCTCTTTCCCAACCTGCCTCCCTGCCTCCCCCCCAGTCTCTCTCCTTCCCAACCTGCCTCCCTGCCTCCCCCCCCAGTCTCTCTTTCTTTCCCAACCTGCCTCCCTGCCTCCCCCCCAGTCTCTCTCTCTTTCCCAACCTGCCTCCCTGCCTCCCCCCAGTCTCTCTTTCTTTCCCAACCTGCCTCCCTACCACCCCCCAGTCTCTCTTTCCCAACCTGCCTCCCTGCCTCCCCCCCAGTCTCTCTCTCTTTCCCAACCTGCCTCCCTGCCTCCCCCCCAGTCTCTCTTTCACAACCTGCCTACCTGCCTCCCCCCCAGTCTCTTTTTCTTTCCCAACCTGCCTCCCCCCCAGTCTCTCTCTTTCCCAACCTGCCCCCCTTCCTCCCCCCCAGTCTCTCTTTCCCAACCTGCCTCCCTGCCTCCCCCCCAGTCTCTCTTTTTTTCCCAACCTGCCTCCCCCCCAGTCTCTCTCTTTCCCAACCTGCCTCCCCCCCAGTCTCTCTCTCTTTCCCAACCTGCCCCCCTTCCTCCCCCCCAGTCTCTCTTTCCCAACCTGCCTCCCTGCCTCCCCCCCAGTCTCTCTTTTTTTCCCAACCTGCCTCCCCCCCAGTCTCTCTCTTTCCCAACCTGCCTCCCTGCCTCCCCCCCAGTCTCTCTCTCTTTCCCAACCTGCCTCCCCCCCAGTCTCCCTCTCTTTCCCAACCTGCCTCCCCCCCAGTCTCTCTTTTTCCCAACCTGCCTCCCCCCCAGTCTCTCTCTTTCCCAACCTGCCTCCCTGCCTCCCTGCCTCCCCCCCCCAGTTTCTCTTTCCCAACCTGCCTCCCTGCCTCCCCCCCAGTCTCTCTCTCTTTCCCAACCTGCCTTCCTGCCTCCCCCCCCCCCCAGTCTCTCTTTCTTTCCCAACCTGCCTCCCTGCCTCCCCCCCAGTCCGCCTCTCTTTCCCAACCTGCCTCCCCCAGTCTCTCTTTCTTTTCCAACCTGCCTCCCTGCCTCCCCCCCAGTCTCTCTTTCTTTCCCAACCTGCCTCCCTGCCTCCCCCCCAGTCTCTCTCTCTTTCACAACCTCCTCCCTGCCTCCCCCCCCCCCCTCGCTCTCTTTCCCAACCTGCCTCCCTGCCTACCCCCCAGTCTCTCTCTCTTTCCCAACCTGCCTCCCCCCCAGTCTCTCTCTCTTTCCCAACCTGCCTCCCTGCCTCCCCCCTAGTCTCTCTTTCTCAACCTGCCTCACTGCCTCCCCTCCCAGTCTCTCTTTCCCAACCTGCCTCCCTGCCTCCCCCCCAGTCTCTCTCTCTTTCCCAACCTGCCTTCCTGCCTCCCCCCCCCCCCCCCAGTCTCTCTTTCTTTCCCAACCTGCCTCCCTGCTTCCCCCCCAGTCTCTCTTTCTTTCCCAACCTGCCTCCCTGCCTCCCCCCCAGTCTCTCTCTTTCCCAACCTGCCTCCCTGCCTCCTCCCAGTCTCTCTCTCTTTCCCAACCTGCCTTCCTGCCTCCCCCCCCCCCTAGTCTCTCTTTCTTTCCCAACCTGCCTCCCTGCCTCCCCCCCAGTCTCTCTCTCTTTCCCAACCTGCCTCCCCCAGTCTCTCTTTCTTTTCCAACCTGCCTCCCTGCCTCCCCCCCAGTCTCTCTCTTTCCCAACCTGCCTCCCTGCCTCCTCCCAGTCTCTCTCTCTTTCACAACCTGCCTCCCTGCCTCCCCCCCAGTCTCTCTCTCTTTCCCAACCTGCCGCCCCCAGTCTCTCTTTCTTTCCCAACCTGCCTCCCTGCCTCCCCGCCAGTCTCTCTCTCTTTCCCAACCTGCCTCCCAGCCTCCCCGCCAGTCTCTCTCTCTTTCACAACCTGCCTCCCTGCCTCCCCCCCCCCCCCAGTCTGTCTTTCTTTCCCAACCTGCCTCCCTGCCTCCCCCCCCAGTCTCTCTCTTTCTCAACCTGCCTCTCTGCCTCCCCCCCAGTCTCTCTTTCTTTCCCAACCTGCCTCCCCCCCCAGTCTCTCTTTCCCAACCTGCCTCCCTGCTTCCCCCCCAGTCTCTCTTTCCCAACCTGCCTCCCTGCCTCCCCCCCCAGTCTCTCTCTCTTTCCCAACCTGCCTCCCCCCCAGTCTCTCTTTCCCAACCTGCCTCCCTGCCTCCCCCTCAGTCTCTCTCTCTTTCCCAACCTGCCTCCCTGCCTCCCCCCAGGTCTCTCTTTCCCAACCAGCCTCCCTGCCACCCCCCCAGTCTCTCTCTCTTTCCCAACCTGCCTCCCCCCCAGTCTCTCTTTCCCAACCTGCCTCCCTGCCTCCCCCCCAGTCTCTCTCTCTTTCCCAACCTGCCTCCCTGCCTCCCCCCCCCAGTCTGTCTTTCTTTCCCAACCTGCCTCCCTGCCTCCCCCCCACCCCCAGTCTCTCTCTCTTTCCCAACCTGCCTCCCCCCCAGTCTCTCTTTCCCAACCTGCCTCCCTGCCTCCCCCCCCCCCCCAGTCTCTCT
>NC_091583.1:8147342-8149842 GCF_042767895.1 Penaeus vannamei | reverse complement strand
TTATTTTTAACCAGGCAAAGTTCATTTAGATTAAGCTGACTTACGTAAATCTGGTTTAAGTGGAAAATGTTAATTCTGATTTAACTTCGACTAGTCGGGCCTCATTGGGCTGTTTCGTATTCAAGTCTAAAAGCTAACTATCCTGCCTTATGAAACTTTAGCGAACGGTATGTGTATATGTATATGTGTGTGTGTGTGTGTGTGTGCATATATACATACATTCTTACATACATACATATATATAAATATATACCTATATGTACATACATACATATATATATATATATATATATATATATATATATATATATATATATATATATATATTATGCATAATTTTCTTTTCTATTCTATCTTTTATTCTATTTTTCGGGCGTTATCAGGGAAATTGAAACGGGGGCCATCGAGTCAGTTATATATATATATATATATATATATATATATATATATATATATATATATATATATATATATATATGTATATATATATATATATATATATATATATATATATATGTATATGTATACCTAAACAAACACACACACACACACACACACACACATACACACACACACACACACATATATATATATATATATATATATATATATATATATATATATATATATATATATATATATATATTATATATATATATATATATATATGTATATATATATATATATATATATATATATATATATGTGTGTGTGTGTGTGTGTGTATGCACACACACACACACACACACACATGTGTTTGTGTGTGTGTATGAGGGGTGTTCATTAAAGATTTTCCCTGACCCACTTCCCATGGACGCACAGGAATGGTTCTTCGCACAGTTCTTAATTAGTCTTTCTCTACATGCATCCCATCAACAGTGACACCTATTTTTTTGTGCAGCCTTGGACTTCTTGCAAGTAGAAGTCTGCAGGTTGCACTTGAAGCCATTTAATGATTTCAGAAATCAGTGCTTCATCATCTTGGGAATGGTTGCCCTTTAAAATATCTTGGAAAGAAAGAGACGAAAGTCAGATGGTGCAAGGTTAGGAGAATAAGGAGGATGAGGAAGGATATTGTTGCCACAGCACTGCGCTTCCATCTGGGCAATGTGAACAGGGACATTGTCTTATGGGATGCGGACACTTCTGGTCAATATTCTCTACGTCTTGGTTTTGATAGCTCCCACTGTTTCCGTAGCAGTGAAGAGAAGTAAGCTTCCTGTAATTGTATTACCTTTTGACCGGAAATCCATCATCACTAATCCATGCTAGTCCCAAAAGACTGAGCATGACCTTACCTGCTAAGGGTGTGATATGTGCCTTGAAGGCGTTTGACCCTCAGCATCGCAAATTGTTATGGGACATCCTGAGACTTAGGGGAATTCTGACACAAATTATTGGTTTATTTGCTAGCCTATATACTTTTATTGAAAATACAGTAAAATGTGGTGGGGGCCTATTAAGTTTCTTTCCTATTGACTCTTGAGTGAGGCAAGGTGGTGTCCTTGTACCTACACTTTTCAACACTTGCATGGACTGAATACTGGGCAGAGCTACTGTGGTTCTGAGTCTCTGGAATCTCTGGTCGCATTTCTGGATGCATTCAGCAAGGAGGGGAAGCCCCTTGGCTTACAGGTCTCCTGAACCAAGACCAAGACCCAATTGAATAAGAATATATATATAATTATTACAGAGGTAATTGATGAGATATCACACTCTAAATGCAATTTAAAGGTGCCACCCCGAAAAGTTGATTCATGTACCTACGTCCCCTATCCTTACAGGAAATGCGAGATCTTAAACTGTGCCTGATCGCCTCTACTCTATCATATCCTTCCATTGCTCCCTTGATCATCTCCCTACTCCATTCCATTGTTTAGGGGTGTTTAAGGAGACTATGAGAGGTATACGAGTACTCAAACCACATTTATTCTCATTTATTCGGTAATAGCTTTCCATAGAACCCTGGATCACCTCTGTAACGCCGTTGTTTAGGGATTTATTTAAGGGGTCTGAGTTTTTGCATCCTGACCCTTTATAGGGACCCCTTATTGGAACGTCACATAGCCTAAATCACACAGGCCCTCGAGACCTTTCTAACGCGCCCA
This sequence comes from Penaeus vannamei, assembly GCF_042767895.1. Classification (NCBI taxonomy): domain Eukaryota; kingdom Metazoa; phylum Arthropoda; class Malacostraca; order Decapoda; family Penaeidae; genus Penaeus; species Penaeus vannamei. The sequence goes on along the minus strand of NC_091583.1, from coordinate 8,147,734 downwards.
AGAACTCCCCCCAACTCTTTGTGATTGCTGAGAAAGAGTGAACTTAATTAGGTCTCTGGTTATGGTTTTATGGTATGAAAGTTGTTAATATATAGCCCCTTGTCTTCTGTTCAGTTGGATGGGGATTGATTCTGTTTTTTTTTTTTTTTTTTTTCGGGGCAGGGGCCCTGGCCACGGCCCGAATCTTAAAATTTTCCGTTCTCAATGGCTATCAACGTTTATAATCACCGTCGTTTTCAGGTAACCTATTAATGAAAAGAGTGCTGTTTAATTAATCCCTATAAAAATAGCTATTCCTCATGAGAAAGCACAATGTGTATCATGGATTTAATTAAACAAAATCGGATACACAAACTCAGTGAAACCAAATTTAATTATGGAAGAGATCCATT
>NC_091583.1:8022984-8035484 GCF_042767895.1 Penaeus vannamei | reverse complement strand
GGATTACCTGTTTATGAGAAGTGTGATTTTTGCGGTCCCTGTGCCAGCACCTGGCGTTCGAGCCTCATCCTCTTCAATATGTGGGTGTTCGGCCATGTTTTCTTTGGCACTGTTTGTACTCCTCCGCCAGCATGTAAGAATGATGTGCTACATTAAAAGCATGGTTTGAGACGTCGGAAGACAAGTGCGAATACATCGAGGAAGAAACAGTGTAATCAGCGCCTGATTATAGTAAGACCGTAAAACAGACTCAAGGACATCCTACCTAAACAGGTGTGCGCTATGAAGCGAGACCAGATGTAGAGGCCGTCTAAATGACAAAGGGAACAAAGAATCAGTCTGGGAATCATCATAAATTACCTGGTTTTTGCTATTAAAGATGTAGTCATGTGTCAGGGCAATTAATATCTTTTTCCTTATCATTTTTATTTACTTTAATCCGAGATCATTGTCTGGAAACTAGCTCTGATTTTGCAAATGAATTTCGCCACTTTTTGCAATATGTGCAGATGCAATTAATAATCAACTGAACCACTGGCTTTCAGAGTACAATTTGTGAGGCGGTGATATATCTTATTACGTTTTACATTGGATATTTCCTCATATATCACGTACTGTATGCCCATCAGTATTGTTTCATGTTCATTCAGTTTAATTGGTGTGCAATCTGATAATAAATAAGTTTGTTTTCATTTTGTTATTCCAGATTTCTCGTGTCGGGTGAATCGCATGTTTTTAATCATTGTCATTATCTGTAGATATGCCTTTTTTGCCGAATGCTAGCATCTAAGCGACATATCTGTTGCTGAATTTTAACTTTTTTTGTCATTTAAAGGATAATCTACGTGATTTGGAGCATACTAGAAATCCAGTAGTTGTATTTCACCTATATTTTTTTGTTGGGCCTGGACTGCACGGTCGGCGAAAATAGGTGCGTCTTAAAAGACCATAATAAGCTCTTAATGGAAGGCACGGCGTTGCGGCGTCCCGTCTGGCGATGAAAGGGCGAAGCGTCTGAAAGTGGCTTGAGAGCTCTTTATATTTTTCATTTCGTGGAGTTAAAAAGGTCGATGTGTATTTTCTTCGGTAAAAACACTCACTGATGAAAACAACATTGCTCCCTTCTTTAAATTTCAGGTTTTTATTTCTTCCACCTTACCTTGAAAGAACTACACAGAAAAGTTCTATTAGAATAACAATTTTATTGTAATTCTTCCGTTGCTGAAGGCATGCTAAGGCTTTCACCACATGACACATTCAGCAGTATTCCAACTTCATTCCAAAAGCTAACAGCAAAGAAGCAGCCACTTGCTTAAACTTTTGTTGTTGTTCCATGTTTCCCTACTATTTGAATCATTTAATAAATATTGAAGGTATTGATGATAAACGTTAGTTCTTAGGTCAGAATTTAACACTAAAGAACAGCATGATGTCTCAGAGCTATGAAAGAAAATTCAATCCAGAAATGTTCTATTACAAATTAGACTTTTTCGCGTTTTTATGAAGAAGAATCGATTGTTACTCTTCGTGATAACCCTCAAACGATATATAATAATGATAATGTCAGAAGGGAACTTCTATTTTGAGAGAGGTACTTTGCATACATCAGTAGGCCTTTATTTAACACTAATGTTACTTCACTCATCGCCTGTTAAAAAAAGTTTATGAAATGACGGAGATCTTAGGAAGAGGAGATTTAGAAATATATATGTATACAAAATCCTTCCTAAGGAACTGAGCGAAGCACAGAGCCAGCTAATACCTGGTCACTGTTGAATCTGTGAAGGTTTGATTGATTACATTAAAAGTGTTTAAAACAAGAAGAGTCTGTGCACAAATGTGTTTCTTATATGATGTGACTAAAGTTGTTTTGTAAAAGTGAATAGATAAGTGTTGACAAAATTTCTTGCAAGTATGAATATAAGTCTAGAACTTTCACAGGAAAGGTACAATGATAGTGAAACTTAAATAATAGATTATAAGTAATTGATAAGTGATTAGATACGTGAAAATTAAAAAAAACAAATCGGCAATTAATTAATACAAGACTCTTTCTGAAGATGTTAAAAACATGTCATGACGTGTGTGTGTGTGTGTGTGTGTGTGTGTGTGTGTGTGTGTGTGTGTGTGTGTGTGTGTGTGTGTGTGTGTGTGTGTGTGTGTGTGTGTGTGTATTGTCCATACATAAATACATATATTATATATAGTGTACACACAAAAACACAAACATACACACACACACACACACACACACACACACATATATATATATATATATATATATATATATATATATATATATATATATATATATATGTATATATGTATGCATATATATACATATATATGTATGCATGTATATATATTTGCATACAAACATACACACACACACATACACACACACACACACACACACACACACACACACACACACACACACACACACACACATATATATATATATATATATATATATATATATATATATATATATATATATATATATACATATATATATATATATTATATATATAATATATATATATACATATATATATATTATATATATATATTATATATATATATATTATATATATATATACATACATATATATATATATATATATATATATATATATATATATATATATATATATATATATATATATATATATGCAGGTAACACACACACACACACACACACACACACACACACACACACACACACACACACACACACACACACACACACACACACACACACACACACACAGAGAGAGAGAGAGAGAGAGAGAGCTGAGGACATTAACATCCGAATTAAAAGTAAAGACATGGAATGTCTGTTTTTTTCGAACGCTTTCACATGCATTTCATCAAATATTAAGTGTAGTGAATTTCCCCTGGCTGTAGGTGGGTCATCCCGTAGGCTTTCGGGCCGCCTGTTCCCCTGACATTTTGGATCGTTACTTAAATAATCTACGGACTCCTCCGCCCTGCAAGATGACGTGGCTTTGCTGTTTCCTGTGTGTCTGCGCCTTTTTTTATAAGAATAAACCTGTGTTTTATAATCCTTTGACACCTTTCCTGCTGGTCCGTGATCTACCTCTACATCTACACTACTCCTACTATACACAACACTACTTATACATTACTTACCTTATATTCTATACTTACCTTGTTTTATTCTTGCCTTTTCGTCTGCGACTAATTCACCTTAGCTTCGTTTTTCTCTCGTTTTTACCTTCGTGTTTCTCCGCTTTCTCTCACGGATCCCTTCTTTCACTTTTTCGTACTTTCCTATCTTTTGTCCATTTTATGTGCCCATTTTTGTATAGTTTTATCGTTCTTTTATTTTATGTATTTTTTTTAACTTACTTTAAAAACACCATACACTATTTTACAAATAAAGTTAACTGCATTATGGGTAAAATCCCAGTAAGCACGGGAGCCACCTGTTGTATATAAGGTCAAGCCAGATCGGTCTAGAGGACGCCAGGCAGTTCTCTTATACAAGCAGCTCAGAAAATTACCATCCCGCATTCCTGACCATCAAGGAAGCGGCTGAGCTGCAACCCATACACTTTGCCACAGGAGATGAACTTGATTACAACAAAGATCTTACAATGAATGAGCTTGTCCGAGCCCTAGAAGCCTGTAGAGGAACGTCCCCAGGCCCCGATGAGATTCGGTATGAGATGATAAAGCATCTTAATCATGATGACCACCACCCAATACCTATTCAAAATTCTGCTAGATTTCTTGGTCTACTTTTTGATCATAGACTTAATTGGAAAGACCACATTGGTCAATTAAAGAATAAATGTCAAAAAGCACTAAATTTATTAAAGTGCATTTCTGGAAATAAATGGGGAGCTGATAGAAAGTCTTTGCTAATGGTATATAAAGCCCTGATTAGGTCTAAAGTAGATTATGGGTCAATCGTGTATGGTTCGGCATCGGCCTCAACTTTGAAAGGTTTGGATGTTGTGCAGAATGCATGTGTGCGTAGTTGTCTTGGGGCCCTCAAATGCACAAGGATTGAGCGTCTAGAGGTGGAGTCAGGAGTACCTCCCCTCCGACTCAGATGCGGCCAGCTGGCGCTGACCTATGCCGCGAAGATGGCTCGAGACCCGAGCCACCCCAACGGTAATGGAGCCATTAGGCCCTTTACTACAAGACTCCACGATCTCATCCTTAAAGTCGGTATAGATCTCTCTACCATCGATACCCTGGTTCACACAAATATAGCGCCATGGGAAACACCCAATTTTTCCATCATGGAAGCTTGGCTTCCATCAACCAAGGCCATGGCGCCGGAGGTGGAGGTACGCCAGAGGTTCAGAGAGATCCTTATTAAACATCTACCTTTTTTCCATATTTATACCGACGGCTCCAAGACCGAGCAAGTAGTGGGTGCAGGTATATGGTCGAATGAATGTGAGTTGAGATTCAGACTGCCGAATCATACATCGATCTTTAATGCCGAACTTTTTGCAATTGATAAAGCTATTGATTTTGCACTATCGACGACCCACGATAGAATAGTCATTTTTTCTGACTCCTTAAGTTCACTTAAAGCCATTAAATCCTTAGAAACCACTCAAAATGAACTGCTGGGTAATATCATTCGTAAGCTACATAGTGCCAACAAATCAATCAAGCTGATATGGGTGCCAGGCCACTCTGGTATCCATGGCAATGAACAGGCTGACCGACTAGCCGGGTCAACTGGCGATCTGGACCTTAGCATAGTCCGGACAGATCTCAGGTGTTTTGTGTCTCTTATAAAAGCAAAAATCCATCTCCTGTGGCAAAGTGAGTGGACCGACCTGCAGCTGACTAACAAAGTCAAGGAAATAATAGAAGTGTGGGACACAGCCCACAGAAAGAACAGAAGGGAGGAGGTAGTGGTGGCCCGTCTCAGGGTCAACGCCACCAGACTTACACACCTCACTCCCTATATAGAGAGAACATTCCCTCCATTATGCCCCCACTGCAACAACCACCTCTCAATAAACCACATCCTTACAATATGCCAACAATACCACCAAAAAAGAAGAAATTTAATTCAATATCTCCAAATAACAAATAAAGAATTCACAATAAAAAATATACTATCAAATGATGAAAAAATAATACGTAAAGTAATTGCTTTTCTAAGGGAGACAAAACTTTATGACCTTATTTAGATTGAAAGAATAAACAGGATCCATTGGCTTAATAACCTTGGCCATATGCCGCTGGTTGATAGCCAAGAAATCCAACAAAAGTAAAAAAAAAAAAAAGGTCTAGAGGAGAGAGGCTTTTGTTCGTGTGTGGTAACGGACCGTTAGGTTTTTAGCTGGCTGACTGGTGCTTCTCGGGCTATGGCCTCTGTTTTTCAAGTAAGTGTATGGTGTGTTGTCCTGTGTATTTGTTTTTATGTTGCCTTTTTTGTCAGCCAGTGGTCTTATTGTTTTTTTCTCGTGACTACGGAATCACTCTTTAGCTAACCTGAGAGTCATTGTTTATTAACGCCAGACCCACATGGAAATTACCTGTAGTTGGAATACACGCTACCAAACCAACATCTCTAACTCTACGGAGTTTATAAATATCCACTACAGCGTAACATATATTTTGGTGGCTAGCGGCGGGCAATGGCGTTTTGTTTATTCATTCAATGACTCCAACTGCTTGTTATGGCCAAGACGCTCCTACGTCTTCGCGCAGTTCTTGACCCGTAGTCACGTAGTCGGTCTGTCCACCCATGGTATTTTTATTCATTTTATGTTTCTGTGGTTTCTTTTATAGAATGTTTTTGTTTTGTTTTAGTTCTGTTTTATCTTTGATTTATTTTTCCTCTATTTTGTTTTTTACTTGATTTGGCTTAGTGGTTTTCTCTAGTTTTATGTATCGGTGTTTTACGGCTGTTTGTTTCGGCGTTAACTGGTCTTGTTTTTGTGTGTTTTTCTGGTGTTTTATCTTCGGTATTTTGGTGCGAGCTTTGACTTTCTGGCGGGTAGACTGAATGACCTGTGTGATTTTATGATTGTTAAGGAATTCGCTGGTTGTCTTTTGCGCGGGAGTGAATGTTTAAGTATTTGTGAGGTACTCGTACGTGGTCACGCGAGTTTAAGTGTTTTCATTTTTTTTAATATATGGGTTTTGAATGAAAGTTTGCAAGATTTTGACTTTTGTATATTTCAGTAAGTCTATGAATGTTTATGGATGTTTATTTTAGTGAGTTTTTGATACGTGTTTTTAAGTGTTTTTATGAGTGTTTTATGCCTGTTTTAGTGAATCTTTAAGCGAGTGTTTTATGCCTGTTTTAGTGGATCTTTAAGCGAGTGTTTTATATGCCTGTTTTAGTGAATCTTTAAGCGAGTATTTTATTTAACTGTTTAAGTGTTTTATGTCTGTAGTGTTCTTAAGCGGATGTTTGTTTTAGTGAATTACGTGCAAGTGTTTTATCTGTTATAAAGAGATCTTTTAAGCGGATCTTTCTATGATTGTGCATGGATGTTTTAGATGTTTTTCTTGATGAGCTTTTATGAGCAAGTGGTTTATGCTTGTTTTAGGGATCTTTGTAAGCGAATGTTTCTGATTGTGTTTTTGAGTTCTTATGCGCAAGTGTTTTAAGTGCGTCGATGAGAATTCTGCGTGTCTTTGTGAGATTTTAAGTGAGTGTTTTTTTAAGTGTGCGCTTGGCTGGTTTATACCTGCGCTTGTGTCAATATTTTACGAGGGAGATTAGCGTGCATCTGATGTTTGCTTGTGAATTTGTTTTGAGACCGTGTGATTGCCCTTGTAGGCATGTGAATATCTTGTGTATGTTCTTGTGAGTAATTCGGTAGCACAGTGCTCTTGTAGACTTAATGAGGGTGTTTTAGGTGTCTTGTTCAGCCTTGCAGTTGAAGCTGTTCTGACCATAATTGTCAACATTTTCACAATTCGGACACGAGCCATGGGACGAAGGAAAGGCGGAAGTCGTAACAACAGCCCCTCTCGCCCTTCGACGAGCCAAGAGGCGGCTTCTGCTCCTTCGGTAGGAAGGAACTCCCCTTCAGGGCAAACTCTCCTGCCAGATTCGGATGACCGAGGCATCGAGAGACTTCCAGAGATTTCAGTGATGGAAGAGCTTTTCCAAAAGATCTCTCAGCTCACCCTAGAGGTTCAGAATCTGCGCTTGCAGAATAGCGAGTTGGAAGCCCGTATATCTCGTCCTTCAACACCCGTTTCTGTCAGGGAAGCTCCCCCAGTTGAGTTTGTGGTGCAGAGGGATCCAATTCCTCAGTTTAAGGCAGAGGTTAGCTCTGCCCATCCCCTTAAGCGTAATCAAGAGGTCGAGAGCTGGCTCCGGAATGTCGAGAACCACACTCGACCTCAGACCGATGCAGCCTTTATTAAAGCTGCAAAGGCTTCATGTAAGGGTGCAGCAGAACTTATAATAAATTCCCCCCTTTTTGATAGTATTGTCTCCTGGGTAGAATTTAAAGATAAACTTAGGCAGAAGTTCAGGGGGACTGGCACTTCATCTGATTTTTATCGTGTGCTTCATAGTCAGAAACTACAAGCTGGGCAAGCACCTATGGATTTTTACTTAATTTTAGAAGGTATTGTGTACCAGGGATTACGGGATTATCCTCGTGCTATTGGTGACCCAGATGACCTCATAAGAAGGGTCTTTTTGCAAGGTCTTCCTCGATGGATTAGGGAAGCAGTTGTGGTGAAGGAAGAGGCAGAGCTTTGTAACCTTGTCGAGACTACCCAGAGAGTTTGGAGTCTCAGGGAAAGTGAAGGTCCTGGGGTAAGCTCTCCTACTAGGTCGCCTTTCCGACCACGGGTTCTTGCAGCAGCCGAGGTAGATCCTCCTAGAAAGTATTGTCGCTACCACAAGAACCACGAGCATGATAGTTCAGAGTGTCGTGTGTTGAGTGAAAGGAGGAAGTGCTTTGCATGTGGTGAGCAAGGTCACTTTGCACGGCAGTGTCCCTTTGTATCGCGCCAGGTCGGGCGTGGCAGCGACACCGTCACTGGCGAGCAAAGAAGTGCTGTCAACCACTGATTGCCATAACGAGGTTCTTCAGAAACCTGCAGGTCGACCTATGGTTTCTTTGATGGTCAATGGCTTCAAAACGCAGTGTTTTGTCGACACGGGGTCTGAGGTGACCATTGTCAAGGGGATAGCTGCAGGAAAGATGGGAATAAGATGTGAGAATGAATCTTTTAAAAGGGTGAAAGGAGTTTCTGGTAAGACCATTCCAGTTTTGGGTGAAAGTTTGGTGAGTTTTCGTGTGAATGATCGAATTTGTGTTAAACATAAAGTATGTATCTTGGATGGTATTTCCTTTCCTGGAGATATTCTTTTGGGCATGGATCTCCTCAGACGTTTTAACTTCAGGCTTGAGTGTTATTCTGACCATAGTAAGGTGGATGTTTTGGTCTTGCAAGGTCAGAAGTTTTCAGTCACGTATACTGACTCCCAGTCATTACAGGTTGTTCTTGTTGAGGTACATTGCAAGCAACCAAGGTCGCTACCTGCTTCACAGGTTGCACATGTTGCTGTACCTGCTTTTGTACCGCCTCGTAGTGGACGTTTTGTCAAGTGTAGCGTTCCTAGGGGTATGCAAGCCGCCAAGGAACTTATGGTTTCTGGTATTGAGTGTCCCTTGGTGGTACCTAGGTCTCTACAAGAGGTGAAAGATGGCCGACTTAAAGTCTGGGCAGTAAATGAGACTGCACGTCCTGTAAAATTAAGAAATGGACATAGGTTAGCTGTAGTTGAAAACATTGTACAAGTTTTCTCACTTGAGGCTGGAAGCACAGATGTAGGTGTTGATGATAAGCAAAATGAAAGTGATGTTAGTGTTTGTGATACCGTGAAAAATTCCAGTGTTGGTGGTATTAATCGTGAAAGTGCTAATGTGAGTGTCAAGGGTGTTGTTTCTCATAGTGCAGTGCCAAATAAAACCAAAACGATTAATAGTAAGTGCCAAGATAAGAAAAGCTGCCATTCCTGGGACTTCTTTCCAGTATGCTGCAGAGGAGCAAGCTTTAGGGACTGAGCTTTTCATGGGCAATGACAATGATTTTGAACTTGGTGAGGGATTTATTGACGATGACTTTGACAGCTTTGATGCTGTTGGAGATTTTGGGGGTGCAGATGATTACATCCTTTTGCCAGATGTGGATCTCCCACCTTGCAGTGTTGTGACACAAACACCTGTTGAGGTTGACCAGTCGGGTTCAAGCACCGACTGCCCTGAAGATGTTCAGTTGAAAGATGCTGAGCTTGGTGACCTTTTAAGTGAGATTGATCTGGGCCATCTCACCCTTGAGCAACAACAGCAGCTCAGGCAGGTACTTGTAAAGTATGTGGCATTATTTGATGCACAAGGTAAATTAGGGACGGTACCTGGTATATCCCATACTATTAAAACAAAAGAGGGCGAAGGTCCACTATGTGTGAGGCAGTGGCGTCTCCCAGAAGCCTCTAAAAAGTTCATTCAGGAGGAATGTGACAATATGCTCTCACAAGGGGTTATCGAGCATTCCACCTCTCCTTGGCATTCCCCAATTGTGCTCGTCAGAAAGAAGGATGGGTCCACCCGTTTCTGCATTGACTACAGAGGTCTCAACAGCATTACAGAGCAAGATGCTTATCCAATGCCACTCATTGATGAGCTCATTGATCAGCTCCATGGAACCATGTGGTTTACTGCTCTTGATGCTCACAGTGCCTACTGGACAGTGGATGTCAGTCCAGATGATAGGCCGAAGACTGCATTCTCAGATGGGCATAGACTTTTTCAGTTCAGAAAGTTGCCATTTGGGTTGGCAACTGCCCCTTCAACATTTCAACGGGCTGTTAACTGTGTGCTTTCATCTGTTTTAGGCAGGCACACCATTGCCTATTTAGATGATGTGGTGGTGCACAGCAACAACTTTGATGACCATCTGAGACACTTAGATGAGACTCTGTCGTTCCTTTTAAAAGCAGGATTCAGGCTCAACAGGAAGAAATGTGTCTTTGCAACAGATACATTTAAATTCTTGGGCTTTAAGATCTCGCCTAAGGGTGTGGAACCTGACCCAGATAAGGTGGCTGCCATACAAAAGATGCCTCAGCCTAGGAATCAAAAGGAAGTGCGCCGCTTTCTCGGTTGCACAGGCTTCTTTAGGAAGCATATTAAACAATATTCAAATATTGCAGCTCCACTGACGAGCTTGACACGTAAGGATGCCAAGTTTGCCTGGGGTCAGCCGGAGGAAATTGCTTTCCAGAGCTTGAAGACGGCACTTATCTCAGCCCCAGTTCTTAGTAAGCCCGATTTTGACAGTTCCTTTGAGATCCACACCGATGCGTCGGGTGTTGCCATCGGCGCTTGCTTAATGCAAAGTGATGATGAGGGCCGCTTCCAGCCTGTTGCATACTTCAGCCGCAAACTTAGGGATGCCGAGACTCGTTATCCTGCAATTGATTGTGAAGCACTTGCAGTAGTGGAAGGGGTACGAGCCTTCGACTGCTATGTGTATGGGCGCCGCTTCTACATTTACACAGACCATAGGCCTTTGACTTATTTATGTGTTTAGTAGAAAAACAAAGAGTTTACGTATGACTCGGTGGTCACACGAACTTAGTTTTTATAACTATATATTAAAATACAAACAAGGGACTCAGCATCGTGTCCCAGACCAGTTGAGTCGTGCAGTGGCTGCAACAGAACTGCACAATCGTGATCCAGACGATCTGCGTCGTCACCAACTTGAGGATCCCCTGTGGAAAGAGGTGATCGAATATTTAGAGGAACGGAATTTGCCACATCGTCGCCTTCCTCTAACTCTTGAAGAGTTTGAGCTTCGAGATGGAGTTTTATACCATGTTCGTCACCTCCCAGATCGAGTACTCCATCAGTTAGTAGTGCCAAAGACACTTAGGGGTTCTGCCATGCATTTAGCTCATTCAAGTGCAACAGCAGGTCACCCTGGGGTCTACAGGACATATTGTAAGCTCAGGGATTACTTTTACTTCCCTAACATGTTGGCTGCCGTCAAAGAATATGTTGGTACATGTCGATCTTGCCAGAAACGTAAGGGTATGGCTTATCGTGCTCCTCTTGCTGCAGCACCACAGGCCAGTTACCCACTGGAAAGGGTATCTGCAGACCTAATGGAACTGGAAGTGACCTCCCAAGGCAATAGATATGTATTGGCTTTCATAGACCAACTCACCCGATACGTTCAGTTGATACCTCTGCCATCCAAGGATGCAGAGACTGTGGCTGATGCTTTTATTAATCAGTTCGTGACTGTGTTTGGGCCACCTCGTTTATTGCAAACAGACAATGGCCGAGAATTTAAAAACAATTTATTTAAGAGGGTGTGTGAGTTAGCCAGTGTACAAACTATTTTCACTACTGCTTTCCATCCCCAAGCTAATGGGATGATTGAACGCACCAATCGGGTGGTGAAAAACGCCTTGGCAACTCTTCTGGAGGCTTCTCCCTTAGAATGGGATGAACTTTTGCCATATGTTCGTTTGGCCATGAACAGTGCGGTACACCGCTCAGTAGGTGATCAACCTCTCTACTTGTTGACTGGACATATTGGCACCTATCCTGTTGGCAATAGCAATTATGAGGAGACTGATCATGAGGCAGCACAGTCTTTTGCTGCTAGGTTGAGGAGAGCTAGAGAGATTGCCGTGGAGACGTCAGTGCAGGCCAGAGAAGGCTGGGCCCGGGATTATAATCGGCGAACCCGCAAGTCCACCTTTGCTGCTGAGGTTGGTGATTTAGTCCTCTTTAAAGACCTTCCTCGCATGGCTGGAGCAGGACGGCGTGGAGCTCTTGGTCCCCGGTGGTTTGGCCCGGCTCGTATTTGCAAGAAGACCGGTCCTGTAACACGGTTGGTTAGGGTTCTCTCTCCTCCTTACAAGGAGAAGATTTACCACCTCAATCAGCTGAGGCCTTACAGGACGAATGATGAACTCCACATGCCAGATGAGGATGAGCTAAATGAGGATGGGGACGTGGACGATCCTCCTCCTCTAGACGGGCTCCCTGAGGATGATCCTGCAGTTGCTCTCTTGGCTTCCTTTTGCCGACCTCCTGACCATGGTTAGCCTAGATTGGTCTCCCTCTTTGTTTTTGCTTGAAGGCCTGTGCCAGCGAGAGGTTTTGTGTTGAGTGCAAAGTGTTCAGTGTCGTAATAGAAAATGCTCTGAAAATGAATAAGTGCGTGAAAATTAATGTATCAGCAGTGTTGAATGACATAAGAAATTGTGCATTAACATTGTATGTGTCGAGTATTAATCTGAATTGTATTCTTCCAGCCCAAGTCGAGATGATAGGTTTTGTATTTTATGGCAGTGTATTCATGGTAATGTATGTACACCTCTCCAAAATGTGGTTGGTCTTCTTCTTTGAGGTCTTTTTTATGTTTAATCTTAAGTTTATATATTTGCTTCTTAAATTTGTGCTTGATTTTTATGTAATTTAGTTCTGTATAATTCTTAA
>NC_091583.1:8002984-8005484 GCF_042767895.1 Penaeus vannamei | reverse complement strand
AATGATAATATTAATAACAATAAAATATGATCATGAAAATTTTTTTGATAACTTTGATGTTCTTGACTCTCCTCCTCATTATTATCTTATCATTATCATGGTTACTATCAGTATCATCATTATTATCATCATTATTGTCGTTATCATTTTTATTACTATTATTATCATTATTCTGTTATTATCATTATCACTGTAATTATTTATCTATTTATTATTATTATTATTATTAGTAGTAGTAGTAGTAGTAGTAGTAGTAGTAGTAGTAGTAGTAGTAGTAGTAGTAGTAGTAGTAGTAGTAGTACTATTATTATTATATTATCATTATTGTTGTTGTTGTTGCTGCTGTTGTTGTTATTATTATTATTATCAATATCATAATTATGTTAATGATGATGATAACAACAGTTACAATCTTCATCATCCTCATTATCATAGTAATGATAATGATAGTGATAATAATAATAAAAAACAATAATGATTATGATACAATTAATAGTAATAATAATAATAATAACAATAATAATATCATAATAATAACATTAGCAATGGTAATAATAGTAATACTGATAGTAATGATAATAATGCCAAGAATAATATCTATAATATCTATATAATAATCATAACAACAACAACAATGGTGGTGATGATAACAATAACAATGATGAAAATAATAATAATGATAACAACAACAACAACAACAACAACAACAATAATAATAATAATAACAATGACGATAATAACAATAATAATTAATGGTAATAATAATGATAATGATGGTAATGATGATGATGATGATAATAGTAATAATAATAATAATAATAATAATAATAATAATAATAATGATAAACATAATAATCGTAATAATCATAATTATGATTATATCAACAATAACAGTAATAGTAAGGATGATAGCAACGCTATTAACGAGGATGATAATGATGATAATAATGATAATGGTGATGATGTTCGTGATAAGTGTTATTATTATTATCATTATCATTAGTATTATCATTATCATTATCATCATTATTATTATTATGATTATTTTTATCACCATTATTATAATTATTGTAATTATTTTCTTTTTTATTGCTATCATTATTACTATTGTTATTAGTATCATCACAAATATTACCATTACTATCATTATTATCATGATGATGATAATGATATTAAGAATTGTAGTGTTCATAACAAGAACAACAAGAACAAGAACGAGAACACTGACGAAAATGATAACAGGAACGATCCTCGATCGTATTTCAAAAGTAAATAAGGAAGAGTAATCCCGCATCAGTAACCTGAGGACGACAATGAGTACTGGTTTTTCATCCGATATAACACCAATGCGAAGAATTCGAAATGAAACTGAGAATCAGTGATCAAGGAAATTGTATTTCTATCAAAATCTGGTGTTTGCAAAATGCACCAATTCACGTCCACTAGTGAATTCCCAAGAAAAACGCGGGGATTAAGAGGGGAAATTGGAACGAAGAACAACGCTAATAAAAATATCAGCATCGAAAAATATGCCAAGGCAGAGGAAATAAAGCCATTTCCTGCAACGAGGCTTCAGTGCGTGTGCTTTCCGTAACCTCACATACATGAGACTGTATTACCGCGGTCACTTGGTATCGTAACGAGGTTCGTGTTCGATCAATTTCCTTGTGATAATTGAAGCGGAATTTCAGTTAGGAATTATCTTACAGTCGTCGTTACCAGTTTGTCGTTATACTGTTTTGTGATTAGTTGGGATTGTAATAATGGAAACTATAATTTATGAGTGTTATTGATAGTTTGTTTCGGTAACTTCAAGCTTTACAAATATCACTGGGAAATATATAAAGAACAAATAAGGTAAGTTCAGAAATGACAAACTGCATCAGCTAAGTAATGAAAAAATAATAATTTCTTTTCCTGGCCAATATTTACGTTTCACCCTTTTCTCTAAGCCATTTCCTCGACAACATACATTCCCTGTGTCTCTTGCAGTCTACTGTATTTCATGAATAATTTTACATATTTCGTGTCTCTTCTGTCCTAGATTTTTATTCTCGAAGTTTCTTTTGTCATCGGTAGGGAAATCAGCAAGAGAACTTATAGGTCATTCTTCTATTAAGCGTATTACAGTGAATTAACAATTGGATTTTTCAAATAGTAGAAACAGTTTTGGGGGAGAATGTGCAATTCTGCAAGGTTATACACACAAAAATATTATATATCTTTAAGTATGCCTTCTGAAATTCCATATGGCTTTCAATCGCCTATGTGCGCCCCATGTGTGTGAGTGGGTATGTGTGGAGTGGGGCAGGGTATAACTGGGGAAGCGTCATTATATAATATATGAAAGATTGAACCAAGGTTGTAGTAGATTCCAAGAATCTAAACTCTGAGTGTTCTAGATCTCCAAAGGAGTGGAAACAAGAATATCAGCCAGTGATAAACCAAATGTAAACAAATAAATCCAGAAAAAAGACGAGGAAAAAGATACATGGCGATT
>NC_091583.1:7995484-8000484 GCF_042767895.1 Penaeus vannamei | reverse complement strand
AATACTACCTCGGCCATCCCACGCTGTGCATAGTAATCAGTTGATTTTCTAAAGCAGATTTTTGGTACACACAGCCTCATGGACATCATTAATGGATTACACTTATTTCTGACCACTAAACACGATGGGCAGATTTCCTCTACTCCTTCAACTCAGTCCACACTAATTGCTGCAGTGCTTCCCCATTCACCTGATAATATATATATGTTCTTAATATATTTGAATTTTTTCAAAATTCGCATGAACATTTTGCATTATTTGAAGTACAAATGTACAGAGATTGAGAAAACCTATATTTATGGTCATAAAGAACTCTCATGAAAAAAAACTAGTAGGTTTGAAAAAAATATTTTGAATAAAGTAAGGCTATTCCCACTGCGAATATATTGTTCTTGCTGTTCAATAATGCCACAATATGCCATAGCCCCCTGGGGAAAGCAAGAAGACTCCCCAGTCTCTTTTTTAATGAATTATATGACCTAGATTAAGCTTTAACTTGTTAAATATGAACTCAGGACATCTGTTGGCCTTTGGCAGCATGTAAAGTATAAAGGCGACATCTCTCCATGCAGTCCTGTTCTGAACAATTACCCACCCAACTCATTCATCAGAGAATTAACTAGCTGTAAATAGCTGCACATTCTGGTAATACCTGAGTTAACAGCTTGGTAATTGTTACAGAGAGCGACGCACCCTCTCAGAGACTAAGTCGAAAAAAATGATGTTTTTCTGCATGAAATCCTATGATTTCATCGATTTTCGGTGGTTACTTTTGCGAATAAATCGTTCAGGAGATCGAGTACCATTTCTCCATCGACGATCTTGATTTGGTAGTCCCGTTAGCAGGGGAGGGCATGAAGTATATCAGGGAAATTATGGGGTAAAACAAGCTTAAATAAGAAGAATAACGATCAAAAATGCGTAAAACTAGCACAAATAGCGCTTAAAAACGGCCAACGAAGCTCTACGGATGTAACCGCCATCTTTGAATGTTTCCGGACTGACACGAAATAAATCAAAAACTTTTCGGGAACCCAACCCACATTTCGGCAAACCTCTACGGGAATTCACACGTTCCAACCCCCAAAAACGTATTGACCAATAAACCAACCTAATATATCAATATAAATTGCCGTGACTAGGCGTGCCCTTCGGGCACTGCCCGAGGGGAGGGTTGATGGGGGGCAAGCCCCCCAACACCCCCCAGGATACATTCTCTCCACCACGGTATGTACGGCAAGACGGAGCTGCATTCACACTGTAAAATAATAAACCAAATACCTTTATATCCGGAAACGTGAAACTTTCGTTTCTTTGTACTGTTGTTATTGCTTCGATTTTAATCACCTTTTTCGTCCTTTGGAGCTCTTGATGGGCTCACATATAAAACTGGGATGGTTACTGGTCTAATTATTCTTCGATGCCACTGTAAAGGTCTTAAAAAGAACCCAGAATCAACACAACACTGGAAACGCAACATTTCTCACCGCCTTTCAATCTCGAAATGAACGGAAATGGCTGGCTCAAGAAAGTGTGAAACACTCGATGCGCAGGATTCGATATGAGGGTATAGATAAATATAAAAATATGCAAATGAAGTATAACATTACTAAAAGATTTTAAAGGTATAAATGCGTACCAGCATACACAGATAATTAGCTAAATATCGTTTTGACAAGCGAGTAATGATACACGGACTAGTTCGCGAACGCAAAAATGCGTTCGTGGGTCAGTGTCGTGTTTTTCCTAGCAAGGTAAACAAGCTCATGGACTTTGAATTTGAAAGGCGGCCGGTTCATCTTAAACTATACGCTATCCCCTTCTATTTTTCCCTCTCTATAAGATGGCAGTGTCCATTTTCCTCTATCTACGCGCGTCGCGGTCTTTTAACTTATTCCAACAGCTTAGTTAACCGAAGAAAATGGTAATACTTCCCAACATTGCCAAACCATAATTCAACTTTATTACTAGTTGGCACGCTAGTGATATAAATAAATCAATATGATTTTTCTATAAACTATGTGTCATGAAATACACATCTTTTAGAGAAAGCCGAGAGAATATAGGATTCAAAAAGTTTACGCAGGAAAGCTTTTCCGTTTCCCTCAACTTGGCGCCGTGGCCAACATCACCACCTCTCTCGCATTGCTACGTTAATACACGTGATATACTGTTTTTATTTGTCTTACCTTCATTAAACTCCAAAGATGTCTGTCCGGCGGTGAAGCCAGTCTTCGCCACACAAAATGGTAGATAGATGCACAGGAGACAGCTGTTGACTCTCAGCAACCATGTGCGTTGATGGTTCCGAACTTCCAATGCTCGCTTTCAGTTGTCTCCGAAAGATATTGCGTTTATAAAACGATTGTTTATAGTACTGTACTGCACAGTTATATTGTACAGGTGATGCTCACAATTCCGTAGAAATGTTGAATCTCGTATATTTCTTCAAGCTCCCAGGAACGCGAGCAACAATGTTTACATTTCTCGCGCCTTTTCCAGAATATGAACAGCCTGGCACAAAACGAAAACTGACTCAAAGTCAATGCATTACACATCAATAAAATTTCAAACACATTATAGTTGCTTGTAAATTTATTCTATAAACCTAGTTATACCATAATTACATACAAATCTTAACACACAAATATCGAACAATGGTAACATTTTGGCAGTTGAAAACCTGGAGAAAAACGAAATATCCTTCAATGTCATTGCATTGCACATAAATAAAGTCTCAAATACCTTACAATACCCAGTAATTACATTCTACAACCTCTAACATACTATATTTAGAACCATAACTCGTTAATATACACAAATAACAAAAAGAATAATAATAATAATAAAAAAAACGTCTGGTAGCGGGATTTGGCATCTAAGAAAACTTGCCAAATACCACCAAAGCTTACACTGTTTTATTCAAGGAAAGATTTATCATTTTTCCACAACCACATTGATACAGTCAATTTGTATGCTATCTTTATAATGTATAGTAAGTTTTGTAAAGAAAAAAATCCAGAAAACGTGATGTATAGGAAATTCTTGTCGCCATCTTGCACGTTTAATTATCTCTTAACTCTAGGTTAAATGGACCATTTATTTGCAATAACTGAATTTGCGTAGAATTTTTTTCACAGTTATGTCATCGACTGATGACCGTGACAGTTATACTAGGCAAAGGCCGAAGCATGTGAATTTCTAATAAATGATTTCATAATCCATAACTACAGTTTTGGCGTGTTACTTCTCAATGAAGTTCGATTTTAGTTAAAAGTGTCCTCACATAGTGCTTTCAAATTCTTTTCTTGAGCAATCAATTAATTGCTCAGTTAATTCACGTTTATCATGTGATGCCACTGGTTTGGGATTTACTGAGTGATCAACAGAAAATGACCTTTATATCTTTTCTATAGAAACTCTATGACTCTATTGACGACTTTCTATAGAAACTCTATGGTATTTCTATAGAATACATTCTCTATAGAACTTTTTTATGGCATTCTATAGCAATTCTATACTCTATAAAAAAAACTCTATAGAAATCTATAGAATTTCTATAGAATTCTATAAGACATTTTCTTAAGGCTCTCTCTCTCTCTCTCTCTCTCTCTCTCTCTCTCTCTCTCTCTCTCTCTCTCTCTCTCTCTCTCTCTCTCTCTCTCTCTCTCAGACACACACACACTTCTTTTCCCTCTCTTTATCAAGTATCCATATGGGTTGGTTGAATTTCGTTACTGGCGGAATAGATCCTATCAAAGCTTCATTTGTGCCATTGGTGCCATAACCTGCCCATTAACAAATATTCTCTCGCTAATCGCCATTAGGCAAAAACTTGAAACTACTAAAACTTTTCCACTATTTTCAAACAGACGATTTTGGAACAAAGATGAGGTTAGCAAGAAATCGGAAATGTCTATGAAAAAATTATTCTAATTCTAAATGAATTAGAATTCAGGAGTCAAACTTGATTAACAAATGGTTTGATTGATTTTTCTTTCCTTTCCTCGTTGTAAAGCTTTTACACTAGAACATTGGGACATTCCAGACCAATCTAATTTCTATATTCAAGGGCTCCTTCAAAAGCATTATGCTGTAGGTAGGTCCACATTGGTCAGCATTTTCATAAAGTACCTGAATAACATGATATTGATGTATGATGCCCAGCTAAATCGATGGCGGCAAGGTTCTCCAGATCACGAGATGGAAAAGGAATAGCTTATAAAAGAGTGAGTAGTACACGTTCGTTTGCATCCTATTTAGTAGTTCAGAAGGACACTCAACTAAAGGTTGAGCGTATCTTATATCACAGCTATGATCATTTGTTCTTTTCTTCTACAGTCTTTACCAAGAATAGTATAAATATCAAGAGCACACTTGGCCGCAATGTACTTCACCAGCACACAACGGAACAATGTCAATTCCAGCTCGTTTAAACATACGGCATTTTCATCGTGGAACGGGTTGTAAGAAATAATCAAATGATTATGAGATTATTGGTACTGCTCTGTGGCGTAGTACAGGAATGAGTATTGAATTTCCACTTCGCAGAAGAATGCGTCTGATATTAACCCTTTGACGACAAGTGGTCAGTAGGACCGATTATATTTGAGGATGCCCTGTAACTTTTTTACTCATTATAATTTTTTCTTCTTTTCACGAATTCATGAACTATTTTTGTACACTAAATATCTTATATCTACGATAGCTATTGTCGAAACGTAAAAAGTTTTTTTTTCGCTCATACAGATGCAGTACTCCCAACAAGTGTATTTGTTAGGAGTACTTGTTGGAAATATGTTTGGATAAACATGTGAATAAAACAGTAATAGTATAACAATGAAAAATGATAATCGAGCGTGAAATTACAAACAACACTAGGTGATAAGTGACCGATTACATTTCCCGAGTGCTTCCCTGAAGGCTGACCTCATTCTTATGAATATTATGTACACACATACACATGTGTGCGTGTGTGTGTGTGTGTGTGTGTGTGTGTG
>NC_091583.1:7955484-7960484 GCF_042767895.1 Penaeus vannamei | reverse complement strand
ATATATATATATATATATATATATATATATATATATATATGTATATATATATATATGCATATATATATATATATATATATATATATATATATATATATATATATATATATATATTTATATATATATACATATATATGTATATATATATACATATTTATTATATATATATATATGTATGTATATATATATGTATATATATATATATATATATATATATATATATATATATATATATATATATATATATATATATATTTATATGAACACCCACACACCCACGAATAAGTGTATATAAATAAAAATATATATATATATATATATATATATATAATATATATATATAATAAATATAAATAAATACATACATATATATATATATATATATAAATATATATATATATATATATATGCATATATATATATATATACATATATATATATATATATATATATATATATATATATATATATATATATATATATATATATATATATATATATATATATATATATTCATGTGTATAAATACACACACACACAGACACACACACACACACATACACAGGCACGCACACAGACACACATACACACACACACACACACACACACACACACATATATATATATATATATATATATATATATATATATATATTCATGTGTATAAATACACACACACAGACACACACACACACACACACACACACACACACACACACACACACACACATATATATATGTATATATATATATATACATGGATAGATAGATGAATAGATAGATAGATGGATATATATGAATATATATATATATATATATAATATATATATATATATATATATATATATTTACATATATATATATACATATATATACCTATATCTACATATCTCTCTCTCTCACACACACACATACACGCACACGCACACGCACACGCACACGCACACACACGCAAATACAAGTAAATATTTCTGGAACGTCAATACAAGTATATTTTGTCTGGAATGTTGTTCACCTCTTCCGAAAGAATTGGATAGTTGTCGCTTCCTTTTAAGTCTTCCATGACCTGGCAGGTGAAATTCTGCTGTGCACTAAATAAACCAACTAACAGGTCAATATTGGAGAATGTCCCAATTTGAATTTGGAAATGTGTGGATGTGTGACCGTTCAGAAAAACTGCATCTACTCTTAAAAATAAGGACTCTAAGGGCCTTCCTCGCGGGTTTCATATAGTGTTTCCCCAGAGGTGAGGCCAGCCACTGAAATCTCCCAAGAGTAGAAATAGATGTGGCAACTAGATCTTCCAAATAATGTCGAGATTATGTGGAGGAAGGTATATGGATGCAACAGTGTAAGGTCGTGTAAAGGCTGACCTCACAGCCTTCACCTGTCGTGCTGCCTGCGGGTGGATGGCCCGGAAGCGATTATCCTGACGCATCATCATTACTACTCCTCCATGAGATCCATTATCAAAGGCCCCATAATGGGCTTGAACTTGGAATCCTCTCAGGGATACCGGACAATTTTCCCTGGTCATAATCTCTTATAAGCATACAATAACAATCAATATTAAACATCGAATGCTGTATATTGGAAAATATAAAGCATTGTATACCACAATCTGCGATGCCACTGTAGACCTTGATGTAGGTTGAATTTTGCATTTTTTGTTCTTGACTCCATAGGATGTGGTCGGCAAAATTTGAAAATAGTTTAAAAATGGCCTTTTCACATTTTACACTTAGTGGATATTTTCAGACAGTTTGACAGTTCACTAATATTAGGTCCATTTTCATGTGAAGTCCCATGTATGATTTGTCAAAGAGATTCTAGTAAGAAAAAATCACAAATGACAACAAACAAGTACATATGATTTGGATCACCAAGGGGGCGAATATTTGTTCAAGTATATGCAAGAAAAAAAGTAAATAAATGTAAAATAAAGGGAGAGAGAAAGAATGGAAAGCATAAACACTGATATCGTTTGCCACCTCGACCTTCCCCCTCCACCCCGGAGCGCGCACGTATATAACTCAATTTGCAGTATATGTATTTTATTGTTGATTTAGCAAACATGCATAAGCAAAAGGCATGCAGATTGCTTTCATCCCGAATGCAATAAAGTCCTGGAACACCCAATGTCACTTGCAAGAGCAAATCATATGCAATATTAAACTAATATTTTGTTCATAGTCCATGAAACATGAACTGAATTTGTAATAAACAGCAAAAGTAATTATTTGTGTCTACAAAGCGAAATAACTGAGTAAATATGGAAGGGGCTCAGAACATTTATAAATACAAAAAAAAAAAAAAAAAAAATGATATAAGGACCAATAACGAGCTCTCTACAAAGGTGATGATGATGATAATAATGATAATGATAATGATGATGACGTTAATGATAACGATAATGATAAAGATGACGTGAGAGCAGTGCGGACACCTGCTTCAGGTTCAAAGGGACACTCAGCGACTGGAGACTGATGCTAGAAGCGCCACTGTCGGATCTTGTTTATATCAATGTTATCTTTAATATCATTACTATTGTACAGCAAACTCTGGACCATGAAACTTATTCAAACAACGCATTGGAACATGATTTATTACCCAAAGATATAATCCTGACACATAAGTACAGTGTTAGCATAAAAAGATACATTATTCATAAATTTGTTGATGATAATAATTTAGTTACAAATCCATTTACTATCAGTGATTTATATAAACTGTGATGGGATACACAATTTCACCAACATAACTCAAAATCAGTAGCAACTCGAGGTGTCATGGGCTCTATTTATTTTGATGACGTCACAAAAGTTATGGATGCTTTGTGAATATGGTCAATCATTTTGGTCTTTTCAAATTCCAAAAAGGATAGGAAATAATGATTGAATTGGATATATTTTCATTGGATAATCATCAAAATATCCCATGGTCAATCATTTTGGTCTTTTTAAATTTCAAAAAGGATGGAAGATAATAATTGAATTGGATATATTTTCATTGAATAATCAGTAATCAGTATACTCTTAGAACTCTCATAACTATTTACATCATCATTTTAGGAAAGTACAATATATAAGCTAAAACATAAAACATACAATATACAAGCTAAAAACATTGCTCGAAAATACTGGTATCGCACATACAGCGAAGTGTCATGAAAATATATTTCTTTTTGTCGAGAGTCGAAATACCTTGCATGTTAATGCTTAATATATTTAGGTAATTTTTTGTTGCTATATGTTCACTGTAACAGCCGATTAATGAATGTAGGTAGGGGAAAGAGAAAATAAGCGGAGAATAAATATCTAGAGAAAAACATGACTGAATAGAGAGAGAGAGAGAGAGAGAGAGAGAGAGAGAGAGAGAGAGAGAGAGAGAGAGAGAGAGAGAAAGAGAGAGAGTCAAAGACAAAACACTTATTCCATTATTTTATTTCTTTGTACATAATAGACATTGACAGTGCACAGTAACACAAAATAAATAGAAATAATATAAAGTTCATTAGTAGGGGAATTATGGAATAAGATAAAATCTATTTGGCTTTGCATTAAAATGTTTGATGCCAATGGCAATTCAAAAGAATGCTCCTTTAATTTCATTTTGAAAGTAATGATGCTGAAGATATTTCAATTTGTGGAAGATTAATCCAGATATTGGGTCTTCGGATTTGCATTTGTCTTGACCTTGTTTCTGTGTATGACCTTTTGATGTGCAGAGTTGATATGTCTGGTTTGAATACCTGATTTGTTACTAGTTCTTTGTAGAGGCATAAACCAATGAATTTATGAGCGTGTATGGATGTGCCATATTAACATTTTTGTTGAGAGTTTAATCAATTTCGTATAGGGGTTATGTGGTCATGTTTATTCATATTGCCGAGAGAGAAGAAAGTAAATGAAAGAGAGAGTGGGGAAGGGAGAGAGAGGTTATATCATGTTTCTTTACATTGCCGAGAGAAAGAGAAAGGGGGGAGTGGGGGAGAGAAAGGGGGGGAGGGGGGGGGGAGTGAGAGAGAGGGAGAGAGCGCGCTCGATTATATACACGTTCAGGATGCGATTCCCACACAGATGTTGGACAGTTTCTCTGCACCTTTTGCGCCTGGCAGCGACATACCCGCCAGACAATCAACAACCTGAGACGTCACTCCCCCAAAGTCCTGATGTCCCGTGTTTAAGGGAAAGAAGATGACGCCCATAAATTCGTTAATATACCCAGGCTAGGTTACCAATTTCAAAAACATAATTTGAATTTGAGTAATGATTTATGTTTAATCATACTCTATTTATATATCAGAAAAAAATCTAATCTTCATACTCATCACATCGTTTATTAAGTTTCTAAATAAGAATTTATTTTAATCAATAGAGAAACACACTTCATTAACTTCTAAAGATGAAGCTCAGTACCGGCCATAAAACTCGACATTACCGGTAACTTCTGTAATCTATATCAATACTAAAGTTACTCTCATATAAGTTATGAATTCTCATGTACTGAATGATGAAAAAGAATAACATGCGCATAACATTGCATCTCATCCGGTGACCATTTATCAATATAATCTACATGGATTCCTGTATAATTATTACGATCATTTAGAAGGAATATTACATACCTTCCCAAGGGTCTCCACGTTTAGTATTTTTTCTCCTTTTATTTCACAAATGAAGCGGAAAGGATAGAGTAGGGTCATGCTTGCCCTTAATCTGCTACATTCTGCTGTTGGTTCCACGAGGTTCTGTAGCGGTTACTACGTCAACACGTTCGAAATGAACGTGCTGAAATATGAAGTATTGTGAACACAAGCACAAACATAATTACGTATACACAAAAATGAAAATGAAACTAGCCACAATGAGAATTGAAAATAAGCGTGACGTTTCGAACTCTTCACGAGTTCCTCTTCAGACAAAAAACATTTCGGTTCTTGTCTGAAGAGGAACTCATGAAGAGTTCGAAACGTCACGCTTATTTTAAATTCTCATTGT
>NC_091583.1:7895484-7897984 GCF_042767895.1 Penaeus vannamei | reverse complement strand
CACTTGGTCGGATATAAGGCGATCTAGGTTGACCTTTCCCTCTCACTCAGACAGACTCCCCTCTCTTCATAGAAAAGAACGTCGCCAATCTGCCTCCCGGCCTCCCCGGTAGGGTTTCATCAAGCACTGACCGGTATCGCTCCTATCGTGTTTATTTCTACTTGTGTGTAAGTTCTTAAGAATAAAGAGTTAAGCCGTAACCAAGCATATGACTCAGCCCATCATTGTTAATATAGAAGGCTAATACTTTTTATACTCTCTCTGTGGGTCTTAGGTCAGTAATATATCTTTTTATATTGTGCATTACTCTACATGACTGCGGAGGCGCAATTTACCATACAAAGTGAGGGATCCCTTATTCTGCCGCTAATACCAATAAATTGCACGCACGCACACGGTTAAAGAAACAATTTATTGATTACATAATTTTAAAATGTACATTCTGAAATGCATATGTGAAGCAGAAACACTGCAACAGCACCTTGCAGTTCATTTTATCAGGGCCGAGTCCCAGGTCTCCACAGCTGTCAATCAGGCCTCGGATAGAATAGACAGATATAGATATGCCTTTTACTATATTTATATTTCTCTATATTTATCATTTACTGTGATGTGATTGTGCGCGCGTGCGTGCGTGCGTGCTTGTGTGTGTGTGTGTGTGTGTGTGTGTGTGTGTGTGTGTGTGTGTGTGTGTGTGTGTGTGTGTGTGTGTGTGTGTGTGTGTGTGTGATAAAAATCCCGGCCCCTTGTTCAAGAAGGGAGTAAAAACCACACGCTTATCAGCAAGGCAAATATCCTCGTCCGCATTTCAGGCGAAAGAAGGAGCCCCGGGTATAATTACAGAGCAGGAAAAAAGCACGATTCCATTTTCTCTTTGTTTACACACATTTCTTACATGTTGGCTTCACGTCTTAGTAAGGTCTCACCATTTTTTTCTTCTTTTTGCTTGCCTACTGTCGTCATTCTGCACTTCAGGTTTAAAAACTAGAAAATGGATATATGTTAGTGGCACTTTTTCCATATCAAAAGTTTTTCATTGACTTCAAAAGAATTGCAGGCTCCCAAATGTTCTTGCACATAAGGTTAATTCTGTTCATGAAATAAACTACGATATCAGCAGTCAATATCAGTTTATTAAAGAAATAAATGAAAATGATAAAAAATTGTTTTATATATTTGTATATATTTATATACATATGTATGTACATGTGTGTGTGTATGTACATATGCATATATATAGAGAAATAAAATTCACACACACACATACTCATGTAATAGGGTGGAGAGCGTGGAGGGGTAGTGAATGAAAGGGGTCTTTGCTTACTGGTTTATTGGGGAAGGCAAAGGTGTGACCACGAGAGACCCCGTGCCCCGGTCGCCGAGGGCAGAGGGTGCCCTGCCTCTTCTCTGCGATTGCTCCTGTTCTCCTGTCTACTCGGTCTCTCCTGGTCTGCCTGACGAGACGTCCTTTTATCCAGCGACTCCTATCCTCGGCAGGTGCCTGCTTCTGCATTGTTTGGGGTGTCAGTTCTTCCAGCCGTGACAAAGGGGGTGAGTTCGCCGGAATTGCTCGAGGGGAAGAATGTACTGGGTAAGTATGTCTTGGGCGTGGTAGGCGTGATGCCAGGAGTGGAGGCAGCTGCTCAGGTGTGAAAGGGAAACCATCCGGCTTGAATCAGATCGTTGACACTTACACAAATATCTATCCGCCTATCTATCAACATATAAATATAAATATATACATATATATGTGTGTGTGTATGTGCGTGTGTGTGTGTGTGTATGTGCGTGTGTGTGTGTGTGTGTATGTGCGTGTGTGTGTGTGTGAATTTTATTTATCTATATATCTCTTTATATGCATATGTATATATACACACCCGCTCATATATATATATATATATATATATATATATATATATATATATATATATATATATATATATATATATACATATGTATATATATATATATATAGATAGATAGATAGATAGATAGATAGATAGATAGGTAGATAGATATAGATATTTAGATATATAGGTGCATACACACACACACACACACACACACACACACATGTATATATATATATATATATATATATATATATATATATATATATATATATATATATATATATATATTAAGTGTGTGTGCGTGTGTGTATTTGAGGGGGGGGGGGCTAGATGGTTTTGTGGTGGGGGAGGGATAGGTTGTGGTTGGGGGGAATACGTGGGGTGAGGTGTGTGTGTAGGCCAAGATTAAAAAAAAAGAGAGGGAAAAGGAGGAGGTAAAGGGGGGACGAGGAAGAGGAGGAGATGGAGGAGTAGTAGGTAAAGGAAGAGGTGGAAAAGAAGGAGGAGGAGAAGGAAGAAGGGGAGGCGGTCAGAGAAGAAGTGTGTGTATATGTGTGTGTGTGTGTGAGTGTGGAATGTGAGTATGTAGTGAGTGTGTAGTGTGCTACTATATTTCAGGCTAGTAATGATGACTTCACTTTCGGTAA
>NC_091583.1:7857984-7862984 GCF_042767895.1 Penaeus vannamei | reverse complement strand
TAAGAAACTTATTTCTCTAAGCCTTATATTACGATTGAATTACAATATCTCATAAAGGAACGGAAGAAACCAACGCAAATCATTAAAATACCTAATAGCATATTGTAAGCTGTATAGTAAACTTGGTAAGAAAATTAACCAGCTGATACACAAGGAAAAAGTTAACATTTTAAGACAAAATCAAAGTCTGATGTCAGAGAATCATGGTTGGTAATAAACAAAGTCCTGAACAGGTAGACCAGGGACGACAACTGCCTTGCCTCAATATCTTTTATTACTAATCAATTCAACGAACACTTTACTTTCTGCAAGTTACTCCACCGGAAACCTTATTCTCGTCCTACCTTCCCGCGCTCTTATGAAACGTTTAGGATTAAACATGTTGGGATTACAGAGGTACAAAATATAATATTTTCTCTAAATGACAGTGCTTCGGACTATGATAAATTACCTGGAAAAAATATTTAAAGCTACCTCTGATACCGTTTCATCAGTAATCACATCACTTTGTAACAGAGTGCAAACTTTTGGAATATTCCCTGACTCCCTCGAAATCATTGTCCTTAGACAGATTTATAAATCCGGAGATGATGCAAACCTGAAATGCTATCGACCTATATCAGTCTTGAATTGCTTAAGCAAGATCTCTGAAAAAGCTGCATACACCCAGATGATGGAACATTTAAATAAAAATAACAGTCTACATGTCATGCAAAACTTCGTGGATTCCGTGTTGACAGCTTTTGACGAAAACAAATTTACAATCAGCGCGTTTTTGGACCTAAGCAAGGCATTCGACACAGTGGACCATACGATTCTTCTTAAAGAAAAAGGAATATTGCGGGATCCATAACACAACACACCATTGGTTTAAAAGTTACATCACTAATCGTATGCAGAGTGTAAAATTAAATTAAACTTTAAATCATCATCAAACATTATGTTGTATTCCACAAGGTTCATTTTTATGCCCTTTTCTTTTTAGATTGTAAATTACTGATATTTACTCCACGCTGAAACTTAATTTCATCTTGAATGCCGGCGACTACATCCTGTTTATCAGCCATCATGATTTCTTAACTATAATTAACATATTGAACAGTGAACTTGCCAATATAAATTAAGGATTATATACTAGACTAAGTAACAAAATTCAAATTCTTAGATGTAATTATTTCAAAACTTTAAACTGGTATGAGCATATTATATATTTGAAGTGTAAATTGTCTAAAGGGGATCGTCTAGTCATTTTTCGGCGTTTTTTGCCCATCTTGCCGAAATCGAGTTTAATGCATTCTCAAGGAGTTTCAGGGCCTCCGATTCTCCCCTGAAATTTTAAAAGCGCGACCACTGTGACGTAATAATTATATAATAAAATGTGAGATTATTTTCTGAAAGCCCATTAAATTCCACGAAAGATGAGACCAACCTTCATTTTTTCGGAATAATTTTTAAAAATCAGGCAAGCGGCCAAAAAACAACAAAAAATCATACAAATCAATAAACAGGATATGCCGTTCATATGGAGTATTTTCTTTTCATTATGTTTTCACAATACATAGTTTGACCTATGAGCAAAATATTTCGAAAATGCAAACCTCCCCCCCAAAAAAAATCCTGGATCCAAACCGTGGTCAACATCACCATCAAAGTGCAATCGGAGTCTAAGTTAGGTTAAAACACACCTATGGTAAAGATCTCATTAAAATGTGTTCATAACTTTTAGAAATATCAGAAAACACAAACAAATAAACAATCACCAAACAACTAATCACACAA
This sequence comes from Penaeus vannamei, assembly GCF_042767895.1. Classification (NCBI taxonomy): domain Eukaryota; kingdom Metazoa; phylum Arthropoda; class Malacostraca; order Decapoda; family Penaeidae; genus Penaeus; species Penaeus vannamei. Next base: position 7,861,205 of record NC_091583.1, on the reverse strand, counting down.
ACGGAAGTAACAATGTAAATAAGCAAAACACCGCTCTGTACATATATATCGTCATTTCACAGGAGTCTTAGTTTAGTTTAGTTTAGTCCTTTATTTACCACCCTTTATGTACCACAGCTTGCGTGGGCAAGCTGTGGTACATTTGATGCATGGTCAAACGATTATATAATAGTATTACAGTGTAGATCTAGATCATATAACATTATTACGATCTATAGTATATCATGTAAAAGAAAAGAACAATCACAGTAATTTATCTACTCATCTACCAAGCCGGCGTACGGTTTGAGCGTGGAAAGGCAGTGTAACATATGAAATGTGGTCAAGTGATACCACATTCCAAATTTAGGATACAAAATAAGTATATCTTCCAAGACATCAGATGATACGAAGTAGTTACATAGTTCCCCATACCTCATGCTAGGTGGTCTGAAAGGCTGTATTACATGACACTCTGAGATATAATGTACAAGTGTTTGCTTATATTCTTCATTGCATAATTTACACTTAGTTTCTTCAACATTACAGGCTGTACTGACTTGTCAATACAATCTATAACCCAGCCTGATTCTTGCGGTCACAATAACACACTGTTTTGTTATTGTTTTGTATAAACCATAGATGAATACATACAGATAATCCAAAATCTATATCCACACTTTGCTTGTCACATGCTGATTTTGCTGGGCGGTCAGCATGATCATGCCTGGGGATTCCAACATGGGATGGTACCCACATAAAACGTAGATCATGGCCTCGTTCTTTTGCACGATACACATTTATCCTTATGTCATTTGCAATATTTCCTGCACCTTTGTCTACTGTGTTCAAAGTCTGGAGAGCACTTTTTATGTCGCAAAAAATGAGCCCAGTCTGCGTAGTGCTAGCCCAGTCATGAACCCTTCTACAATCCTGGTGCTGCAAATTATTGTTTTTATATACGACAAAAGCGCATCCTCTTCTACTCTCAAACTGCAAGGATCCATTCATATGCATTGGGCATAGTTTCAAGGTGCTCATTGGTAAAAGCTAAAGCATACTGCTTAAGTACAGCAGGGGGACACTGTCTTTTTGGGAAGCAGTCGTATAAAATACACTTAGGTCCAACATTTTCCACGGTAGAGCAGAACGTCCATGTAGGGTCTTAGTTATGGATATGTTCAGCTGAGACAAGTGCTTACATGTTACGTGTAACCATGGATTTGAGTTTGAATCGATGTTGCCATTCAAAGTTAGCTCCACTATTCTATGTTTTAGTTGTCTTTGGAACTCTGTACAATAGAAGGGTTCCCTTATTGTTTTGACGCTAAATGTGTTTATGTATAATATTCTTTCATAGCCAGACGGCAAATTAAGTACTGTTCTCATATTCACAATCCTCGTTGTTTTAGGGGCACCGAGAATAATCCTCATGGCCTCATTTTGTACAATTTCTAAACTAGCCACCTTCACATAGGTCAACAATCCAGTAATGGTTGTATTCACTTATGAATGATATTCATTAATTGAAGGTGCAATTTTCATCTTAGCAGCAGCAGCAGCAAAAGGTTCTTGCTGAATGTGAACATTGGCTAGGTCGTCCGGTAGAGTTAAACACCTCGGATCCGCGGGTGCAAAGACACATGAGGTGTGGCCCGACGTCCCCCGGTCGGGTTGAGAACAGGACACATATAATACCCGTCCGACTGGAGAACGATCATTTTTTCGCCCAGTATGTTGCAAAAGCCCATTAGAGCTACAATAATAGGTAAACAAAATTAGAAAATTACATCATATGCAATTATCTTGTACACAATTTCATATGTAAAATGTAAAAAAAGAAAATGGAAAGGAAAAATATCGTGATGTTTGGGTCCTCCACATTTTAATGAATAGCACAGACATTTTCAGTACGATTTTAACATACCATGGCTCATTTTGTGGCTGAGTAGATCTATTACATGCAATATTTTCATGTGCGTCTTATAAAAGTGACATATATTCTGAGTCGCCTTCGTAAGGTATTCACAATAAATAAATAATTAAAAATAATGGAATATGGAATCAGATTTTTTTTTGGGGGGGGGGGATTTTAGAGGAATGTTTAAAAATGGTCATTGTAGGCCCATGGACACCGAAAATTACTGCCACCCTGCCACACTATACAAAAGATTTTGAGAAAGTGTTACGTGCTGGCAATGTCCGCAAGACTTCGGAATGCAGGTAGATGATAAATTATGGTTTAGGAAGATTATGCTTCTCCCTTTTAGTTTTCATACCATAAAGATTATGAAAAGAGAAAAAAAAAAAAACTTCAACGACCGTTATTTCGGAACTATACTCATTATTTTTTATTTTCAAGATCAGTACAGGACGCAAATTTAATCCAAAATAAATGAATTATGGCTCTTTTTGTAAGTAAATAGTGCGTCTACACAATGTAGGAAGTGGATTTTTCGATTTTTTCCTGTGCTTCTTGTAAAAGTGATATATACATATGAGAAAAAACGACTTTTTAGGACACCTGCCAGTCGGCTCGTCAAATACTCCCCCCCCTAAAAAAAAGTCGAAATCGAAAAAGTGCTTCCTACATTCCCTAGATAAAGGATGATTCTGTAAAATAAACCGATCAGAATGACTGCATTTTTTTTTCAATTTTATTTATTTTTATTATTATTATTATTTTTTTTTTTACCATAATTCAAAATCTGTTCGGGTGATTTCGAAAAAAATACCACAGGGATCAGGCTAGGGTCTAGATAAAAGGGTGCTTCATCAAAATCGATAAGAAAAATCGAAAAATAGACGATCCCCTAAAATTTGTCGCGTTTTGTATCTATTAAAGCTTCTTTTAACAATAGCATCCATGATCTATATATTGATCTATTTAGCCCTAATCTAATTCATCCTCACCTATTGTCATACTATCTGGGGTACCGCCAGCAAAGAAGCACTACGACCGCAGAGGTCGTGCAGAAGCGCTATCAGAATTGTTGATGCTTACGTCAGAGGGAGCAGACGAATGGAGCGTTCTACAAATATAATCTAAAATTGCATGACAGCAATATATTCATATTTTCAAATTTTAGCGCCAAATGTCTGAATGTATTAACCACAAACAATTTCTTCCTATACCAAAGAAATAAAAGATACCCGACTAGGAACAACAATATCATAGTACCATTCGTGTCCACTTCTCGGTCACAGACTAATGTAAATTATTTGGACCAAAGATTAATAAC
>NC_091583.1:7802984-7805484 GCF_042767895.1 Penaeus vannamei | reverse complement strand
TACCTTTGCGGATGCATGCGCTTTCAAAGTGCTTCTATGTATGATTACTACTGTTATTGCTATTATTATCATTATTTTTCATATTACCAACCATGATGCTATTGATTTTTATTATAATGAGGAAGATGGCGGGGAAGAGAAAGCGTTCTTATAACACAAAATAGTAATAATAATAAAAAATATATAAATAGGAAATTGAATCATGAGTGGAAGGAGAAGGGAGCAAGTACCAAGAAAAAAGAGAAGGCCGAGAGGAAATTGAAAGGACGGCGTGACTCGCTCGCACGGCCCTCTCGTCCTAACGACATCCTCCATCTGACCCCGGCCAAGGCCCTGCTATGGCCTCCCGTCAGATCTCCATCCGGGCCTCATTTGGTCTCATCGGAGCGGCGCCGGGAGCAGGACGGCGCCCGGAGAACAAACGAGGCGCTGCCACGTGAAGACAAGGCAATTGATGGCCCTGTTTTGACGCGCCGCTACATCACCTCGCTTCTCCGATTTTTTGCTTTGTTTCTATTTCTTTTTCATGGTTTTTTATTCTCTCGTTTTCTTCTAGTATGACCCTCATTCCCTTATGCTCTTATTCTTTTTGACCCCACACCCCCTCGTCTCTCTCTCTCTCTCTCTAACTATTTATCTATCTTTATATATATATATATATATATATATATATATATATATATATATATTTATATATATATATATATATATATATATATATATATATATATATATATATGTGTGTGTGTGTGTGTGTGTGTGTCTGTGTGTGTGTAAACACACACACACACACACACACACACACATATATATATATATATATATATATATATATATATATATATATATATATATATATATATATATATATATGTGTGTGTGTGTGTGTGTGTGTGTGTGTGTGTGTGTGTGTGTATGTATGTGTGTGTGTGTGTATATTTCTATATATATATATATACACACACACATACATACACACACACACACACACACACACACACACACACACACACACACACATATATATATATATATATATATATATATATATATGAGTGGGTGCTTCAAGCGCAGGATGGTGTGAAGCGATGGTGTGGTAGCCTAGATAATGTTAAGTGCTTCCATGCCTTCTCGCTTGCATCTGCCACCGCTAGCCAGCCTTGTGCGAAAAAGGGTGCAGCGCTTAATAAGTCTCCCCTGCCAGTATAGTCTCTCCATCATCAAGACTCCTGTAGTGCCTCCTCGTGGCCACCTATGGAAACTGGTACCTTGCTGTCCCAGGCTGAACTGTAGGGGATGTCGGAGTAGCAGGAGGCCCCAGAAGTACAGGGTAAAAGGCATGTGGACACGCCCTGGCCTTGTACTAACTCCTGCTCCTATGCCCCCTGGGGTTAATGGGAGGCTTGGGGGAGGTGGGCCTTGTCAGTCCTTCCCCAAGAAGTAACCCATTGGCAACGTCGCATATAACTGGAAATGCTGTGGGGAGCGGAAATGCCCCTCCGACCTAGCAACAGATGTGGGCTGCAGGCCCCGTTGGAAGGGCGACTGCTGGGGCGCAGGATGGGAACGGGAGATGCTTCTCCCGCCTGTATCCTGCCAGCCGCCAGGCCGGAATGAAGCTTGTGGGAATCCCACAGGTGGATGATGGGTCCCGCAGCCTGCCGCCCTCTTTTATATGGGGCAGTATCGGCAGGGGTGGCAGAGGTGGCGTCCACCCGGAGTGACTGCCTGAGGGTTAACCTCAGGCGGGAAGTCAGGGTGGGAGCTTGGAACATCCGCTCTTTGCGTCAGGATGATCAATTGCCTCTACTATCAAGGGTACTGGGGAGGCTGAGAGTTGGTTGTTTTCTTGAACGGGAGAAGACCTGGCAGCGGTACAATCACTGTAGGTGGCTACACCTATTACTGATCAGGTTGCAGCAATGGTCATCATCTTCAGGGAGTAGCCATTGCTATTTCAAGTAGACTCCAGCCCTCGGTGGTACAGGTTACTCCAGTTGATGAGGGTATAATGGTAATGAGACTGAAGCTGTCATTTGGCTTCATGTCTCTTATTGCTGTGCACGCTCCTACCGATGTTTGTAAACTCAATGTGAAAGAGATGTTCTATGCCAAACTTGCCTCTGTGGCAGACAGTTGTCCCTGGCGAGATATTCGTATTGTTCTGAGTGAGTTCAATGCGATATCTGGCTGTGATCGAGCTGGCTATGAGATGTCTGTCAATCCTCATGGTTCGGGAGCTGATACCGGCAGCGACAACAGCCTCCTTTTCCAGGAGGTCCCAAGAAATTGAGGATTTTTAGCTCCTGGTACCAACACCCAGACCCACATCATTGGATATGGTACAGCGATGTGGGTAATGCTGCCAAGGAGATCGACTACATACTCGTTATCACTCGTTGGGAATCCTCTAGAACTGCAGGGTGTATAGGAGTGCCGAGTTCTGTGGTACTGACCATAGATTGGTTGTGGCTACCCTCAGGGTTCACTTCAAAACTCC
>NC_091583.1:7784725-7787225 GCF_042767895.1 Penaeus vannamei | reverse complement strand
TGTATATAGGTATGTATAATGTGCGTGTTTATGTGTATGCGTGGGTGAATGTATAGGTAGACATATGTAGGTATTTATATGTGTATACGTAAAGGTATACGTATATAGGTGTGTGCAGGATGTAGGAAGGTGGATAAATAATTAAGTATATGTATGTATGTAAGTACGTATGTATGTACGTAGAGGTAGTTATATGTAAAGCAAGTACAGATATATACACATATGTAAAGGGGGGGGCACTAGTGCATGCTGCAAATGTATGTGCTCATATACGGATGCGTGAGCACATGCAGGGATAGATACATGCGTATGTAGAATGATAGGTAGGTTTGCGAGGTATGCAAAAAGGGGTGTTTACATATACACGGGTGAGTATACACTCATGTATACTCACTCACTTATCAATAACATATAACAAGCGCATAAACGGACAGGCGATGTAAACATATGACTAGGTCAGACTATGATGGACATGTATGTAGTTATTTATAACGTAAGAATAAGTATCCATATCCATAAGCATAGATACAAGAATAAATGTGTATGCTTGCATATGCATATGCGTGGGAATGAGCATATGCGTAGTACTTAGAGCATGTGCGGGAATGAATATGTCTGCATCAGGTGCACATACGCACAAATTAAGTTAATAAATAAAATAAAATCAAACATATATGCACTTCTGATAATTAAGCCCAGCTCACGGGAGTAGTGAGCAGGCCATGCATTGCCGCTCCTAAGTCCACTCCAGGTAGGACCAAACCTGCTGGGGGGGACTTATCAATGGCATTCCGGCTAAATTACTCCCCTCCCACCAAGATACACCTAAGCCAGTAGGTGGGAGGTAAATCGGCTGTCCACCTCCATGAACAAACGCATCCAGCCATGGCCCCCATTCCCCGGAGGCGAAGGAGCCCCTGGTTACGGCGGCGATCAGGATCGCTCCGGAGCAGGGGGTGCTAAAAATATCCGGGTAAAGACAGGCCGCCCCACGTTGATGAACCTTTGCACATACAATATAAGGACCATGAGAACTGAATCCGACTTACTAGCTTTACTAGAGGAACTCTCTTCCATTAAATGGGATGTAGTAGGACTCTGCGAAGTTAGAAGACTAGGTGAAGAGCAGAAGTTAATAAATGAGGGACACGTGCTCTATTGGAGAGGAAAACCTCTGGGTAGCAAACAGGAATTAGGGGTAGAATTCTTAATACACAAACGCTTAGAAAAGAACATTGTAGAATTCTATAATGTCAGCGAAAGAGTGGCTTCTGTAACAATAAAACTAAACACTAGGTACAACTTAAAAATTATTCAAGTCTATGCTCCAACCTGCAGCCACAGTGAGGAAGAAATAGAGAGCTTCTATGAAGATGTTCACTTAGCCAGCGAGAGAACAAAATCCCATTTCACAATAATTATGGGGGATTTTAATGCCAAAATAGGTAAAAAGACAGAGGGCGAAACCGCAGTAGGGAACCATGGAATAGGCACTAGGAACGAGAGGGGACAAATGCTAGTCGAATTTGCGGAGGCTCGATCACTCAGTATCATGAATACATTCTTCGAAAAAAGACTAGACCGGAAGTGGACATGGAAGTCGCCTTCTGACGTCAAAAACGAAATTGACTTCATAATTTCAAATAGGCGCGATATAATAAAAAATGTAGAGGTTATAAATAAAGTAAATGTAGGCAGCGACCATAGAATGGTGAGAGGCGAAATTAAAATACATCTCAGAAGGGAAAGGAACAAACTAATGAGTAAACCACAGCCAAACTTGGCTAACTCCTCCGCGACGAAGATCTCAACATCGACCAAATCAATAAACAGTTCAATGACATAATAAAAGAAGCTGCACTTGAAGTAGGCGGAAAGAACGACAATCGAAGCTCCAGCAAGCTCTCGGTAGAAACTAAACAGCTTATGCAAAAACGTAGAGACATGAAAGTATCGTCAAATAGGGACAAGATAGAATTGGTTGAACTAACAAAGACCATAAATAAAAAGAAGAGGGAAGATGTACGGAAATTCAATACTCAAATAATAAATGAAGCAGTGATTTCAGGTACCAGCATGAAAGCAGCTAAAAGAAGACTAGGAATAGGGAGAAATCAAATGTATGCAATTAAGAAACCAGACGGAGAAGTAACACATAACAAGAATGAAATCATCAAAGTAGTGGAAGACTTTTACAGGGATCTATACAACTCAAACGAACAGCCACAAATAGAAGCAAACGCGGTAACTAGCGACGTACCTAATATCACAAAAGGAGAAATAAAAAGAGCACTTAAAGGCATGAAGAGAGGGAAAACACCAGGCGAAGACGGAATTAGTATAGACCTCATATTAGATGCAGGAGACATCGCAACAGTGAAACTAGCCAATCTTTTTAACAAATGTCTTCTCAGCGGAAAAACTCCGAAAGCCTGGAAAAATGCAACAATTATCTTGTTACACAAAAAAGGCGATAAAAAGGATTTAAAAAATTACCGAC
>NC_091583.1:7769725-7772225 GCF_042767895.1 Penaeus vannamei | reverse complement strand
ACATTCGGCTTCTTTATTAATACTTTCCTATCTTCAGCAAACAACTTTGTTTGGAGCTGTTTAATTATTTCAAGTTCAGCTTCTTTCATTTCTGCAGCATTCACTGGAATATATATAGATTTTATATTTCTCACTTTGTCTTCAGAATCATTTCTTTGTCTATTGCCCCTGAATTTCTTCTGAAGTCTTAGGCATACTGGTACAGCCCTTTTAGCCTTATGCCAGTCTGGAAAATATTCTAGTCTATCTAATACTGAATTTTCTTCTTGAGTCTCTGTGAGACATGAGACAACCTTCTTAACTTCTGGGTCATCTTCATCTACACCGTAGTCTTCTACATTTTGTGTTAAATCTACATCCTGCCATAGAATCTACTGTGGACCTTTCCACCTCATGGAATTCTCAATCATAGGCTTTGCAGACACACCTCGTGATGCATAATCAGCTGGATTGTTGTCTGTTTCAACATACCTCCACTGTAAAGGTGATGTTTGATCCCTGATTTGTTGAGTTTTATTAGCTACAAGCACATGAAACCGCTTAGCTTCATTGTGGATATATCCAAGCACCACATTGCTGTCAATCTAAAATACTTCTTTCATATTCTCATAATCTAATTGCTTTCTGAGTATTGTGTGAATTCTAACTGATAAAGCAGCTGCTGCAAGCTCTAGTCTTGGAATTGCTATTGCCTTTAAGTGTGTTACTCTAGATTTTGTCATCAAAAGTGCACAATGAATCTGCCCTTTGTCGTTTATCATTCCTATATAAGAATATTGCCCATCACCATTTTGACAAGCATCTGAGAAATGGTGAAATTCAATTTGCTTTACCTTACCAAACCCTCCAGGCTTATAAAATCTTGGTACATTTACATTTTGCAAAAAAAGTAATTCCATTTTCCACTGCTTCCATTTTACCTTTATACTTTCTGGCACTGCATCATCCCACTCTACTCCATCTTTACATAAATCTTGGAGTATTCTTTTACCTTTTAGAATAAATGGAGATACCAGACCTAATGGATCATAAATAGAACTAACTGTTGATAATATACCTCTTCTGGTTACAGATTTGCTGCTTAAATTACTCCTAAATTTGAAATGATCATATTCCATTCACCATTCTATTCCTAGGGTTCTTTCAATAGGCAGTGTATCTTTAGTAAAATTTTGTATTTTGATACTGCTTACCATATCATTTGGACTGATTGACGCAAGGACTTCCTTTTTGTTGGATAAAAACTTATGTAACGTAAATCCACCTTTCGTGCACATTTGCTTTAGTTTTATCAGCAAGGTGGATGGCTTCTGCTTCTGTAATTGTAGGAACTGATTTTAAACCATCGTCAACATAGAAATCTTGTTTGAGAAAGTTAGCTGCTTCAGAACCAAATTCTAGATCATTATCATCAGCCGTTTTCTTTAAAGTGAAGTTAGCAACACTTTGAGAAGAAGTTGCACGAAACAAATGCACAGTCATCCCATATTCAATCACTTCTTTTTCTAAATATCCATTTTTCCACCATAAGAATCGTAGCGAGTCCCTATACTTAGGAGTTACGTGTACTTGATGATACATTGCTGAAATATCACATACAAATGCTACGTCTTCTTGACGAAATCTTGACAGTACTCCTATGAGGCTGTTTGCAAGATCTGGTCTTTGTAATAAGTGACGATTGAATAACTGTTTTTTGTAGTCTGCACTGCAATCAAATACTACTCTGATGTTTCCAGGTTTCTTTGGATGATAAACTCCATGATGAGGAATGTACCAAACAAGTCCATCATGCCGTGCTTTCTTTCTCTGGAACAATCTCCGCATAACCTTGTGTTAGCATGTCTTGCACAAACTTCACATAATCTTGATGATAATTTTTGTCAACTTTAAACTTTCTCTTCAATTTATTTAATCTGAAAAGAGCTAGATCTGTATTGTTCTAACTTAGCCTTTTCATTTTTTAAGGGAAGTGGTATTTCATAATGTCCTTTTTCTTGCTTATATACTCCCTTTTCCATTTTTGTCAAAAATAATTTGTCTTCATAGGACATGATACTATTGCTTGTCATTAAAATCTTGTTCAAACATTCTATTCACTTGCTGAGGGTTAATAACTTCCTTTGATTTGTTTGGAATTATGAAGAAATTAGCTGCCTTCTCATTATTAATAACAGCTTCTTGAGCCATGGTTCTACGTACATGTACACTTCCATCTGCTACAATATTGTCTTGAAGCTTCCCTATGATACCCAATCCTAAGTCAGTTCTCATAGCAAAAGGATCTTCTTCGTGCAACTGAGTCCCATGATAAAACCAACCTCAACATCAGAGTCGTAAGGCATTAATTTATCAGCAATTTTCTGCAAAAATGGCCAACTTTGAGCAATTTCTAGTCTTGGAATTTGATCTTGTCTGGCTGATAAACTTTCTCTAGAATATACATGGGGTAATGTTATTTCTTTTTGTTCATACATTCCCTGTACCACAAGACCATTTA
>NC_091583.1:7714725-7717225 GCF_042767895.1 Penaeus vannamei | reverse complement strand
AAAACAAAAACAATCTAGTTACATCCCAGCCTGTCTTATGGAAGCAAAATGAGATGAAAACTGAGAGGCTAGCCATAACTAGATCAATTTAAAGAGCAAGTAAATAAGAAATTGAGCACCATAATGAGCTTCCTATTTTGGTCTACAGGAAATGTCATTAATCAGGGTCTACTGAAATATGGAAAATTTGAGGGAGCTACTGTGCTTCTGACAAAATTTTACAATGGACGCTTCTTCTCAATGAAACAAGCTATGGGTTTGGGATATGGCAGTTGTACTCAACTTGTTCTTTGATGCCCGTCATTTTGTATGTTTCCATTAGAGACTTGGATTTTTATTTCTGCTTACAACCTGACATTAACATTTCAAATTATCACAATTGATGACCTCCATGTTGCGAAAACAGTCTAGCCCTATAGGCAAACACGACCAGCATAACGGACTCTGCTTACCTTTACTACCGAATTCCACGCTTGGATTGTGGTATTTGTTTAGCATCAAAAGATAGCCTAAACGAAGGCCTACACTTTTGAAAAGAGCATGACCACGACATAATAAACATAAATTGCACAGTATGATTTGTGCATAACTCATTTGGTCCCCTGTGCTGACTCTTTTTCATGGAGGGGAAAATGAACTTCGCCTATGAAAAGGATTTGCAAAACGAGGATTTTGAAATTAATTTGCCACTGAAAATGTTTGGCCATCCTTATTTTAACAACTATGACCTCTTGCTTCACCGCTGCTTTTTAACATGCCTTTTTACTGGAATTTTTGTTTGGTCATCATATTATTCAATCTGATTGCGACAAAGAAGAAATAAAAGTTACTCATGGTGACAAGGGCAGCCGCTCCTGGACTCTCGGCTTTAAATAGTAACGATAGCAACGACGAGGTAATGATAATGAAATCGAAGATGAAAAATTTCCAATTCTAATTCAGGTTGGATTCAACTAGCTAATTATTAATCACCAACTACCATTATCTACAGGATTATGCTTTCTTATAGTTTCAATTGAATTTATCTAAACATAATAATAATAGCAATAAAAATTGATGTTTTGAATTTTCTACTCCTTTAGTCTACTCTATAAAACATTGATTCTTGTTGGAATTTCAAGTATCGATGAAGTTAAAGGATATTTTATATTTTAGAGTAAAACGCGATTTTACTTTCCCTAGTTTTTAACCTGCAGGTGTTTGCTAAACTCAGAGTAGTGTTCGACCTAACTGAAAAATTTGACTCGATGCTGGGCCTGTGTTTTGCAGAAACTTATGTTCCTTTTCTCCAAAGTTGCTTTGTTCCACATAATTCGCCATTAGGAGAGACTGAACAGCTACGGGTATTTTATGTTACACGTTCCTAGTCAATTTTCCAACTATTATTGGTAAAAGGCACAGTCATTTTGCAAGTTATGGTTTCTGAATGTTTCAATATTAAAACATTTCATTATCATGCCATATCGCACATTTAACATTTGCGATTATAAAAGGTTTCATCTACTAATGGTCTCTTCCTTGCCACCATCCTGGCCACGAAAAAATGAAAGAAAATCATTGCCTGGTGCAGTTTTAGCTTTAGGGGGCCGTCGCACTTAATTTCTGACGAATATTTTAAAAAATACTCGAAAATTCGAAAAACAATCTTGTAGGCTATGGCAACCTCGTGACGTAATATTTCAGCGAAATACGCAAAAATAAAAGAGTTATGACTAAATCTCTGACCCCCCTCGCCTCCGGCGGCGATGTTTACTTTGTCGTGTCCGTGTAAATATACTCTATATATTTGTTTTCTTGGATTTTTTTCGATTTATTTTGGTATTCCCTGGTTACTAGGTGGCAGTTCTACCTACAGCACAGCTGACAGTCAAGGACAAAGAGACCTGGCTGGCAGTCACCACGAGAGAGCCGCAATGGGAGGATGTGCGTCCCGTGCCTCGGTGCGGCACTCTCCCGATGCCCTCTCGTCACAGTAATAGACAACTACTAATGATAAATGTTATTCCTGTAATTAATAAACATTACATGATGAGAAAAACATCTCAGTCACAGCTGCAGCATTGTTTATTCGTATGAAATGTCTCAAGAAGCACTGCGAGGGTATGGTGACATGCGGTAACTCTACTCATAGGTACTCATTGCCATTCGTCCATTGCAGAGGGGCGGGGGATACACTTCAGAATACATGTGAATGCCATAGAATGCATTAAGATTGATGCAGAGAGCATTTTTCTAAATAAAATAAAGGAAAAAGTACTTCAACTTCAAAGCCCCATATCTCAAAACTACCACCTTTGTCGACATTCTTTTTAATTCTTTCATAACTACTTGGGTGATTTTAATGGGGTTTGGATCATTTGATAGCTGAATAAATTTGCTGTTTAAACAGCGGTTCAGATGTTCATTTCAGGTGACAGAAATCCATATATCATGCTGTCTATGTTTAACTTTGAGAACAAAAAAATAATTAATGTAAAATAAATGTAGAGAAATTTCAAAA
>NC_091583.1:7707225-7709725 GCF_042767895.1 Penaeus vannamei | reverse complement strand
TTTTGATACCCGCGGCAGAAGCAAGTCCATAATGGGAGCCGCCGTCTCGTCAGGATGGTGACGTCTCGTCAGATGTAGACAGAGAGACCGTGACGACAGACATGCCAAGACACAGGGCCTAGCTCTCCACCAATCCGCCCTCGGCACCCAGGGAGCCAGGGTCTCTTGGAGTCACACATCTACCTTCAATAGTAAAAACCCACTAGCCAAGATACCTTCATTCGCCTGCACTAAGGCCACCCTTTCTCGTTCATATCTGGTAGCAAGGGGTGGTCTTCGTTCACATCTGATGGCAACGGTGCTTCCAACCTCTCGTTAACACACGCCACATGCAAAGTATTTAAAAATAAACGACGAAACACTTATATAAAAGAGGGGCAACCCCTCAACAATAAGATATAATGCACTGAATGGATAAATGCATGAACTAGCAGAGCTACGTAACCAGTAATTAGATGTTTGTTCAAGAAGACTCTGGAGTATAATGGATTATATCTGAAAGAGAATATTTTGTGTGGATAGTATGTACGCATTTAGGTACAGTTTATGAACAACCTTGAACGTTTCTTAAATGGAACGAAGCGTAAATCAAAAAAAAAAATAAGATAAATGAATCGGTGAACCAAATAGGAAAAATAGTTGACTGTTATTTTTTTCAACTCTCGCTTAGCACGTGGCTATATATTTCGTTATAATTTTTGTTCATTTTGTAAACATGGCAGATCAAAGCTGTTTTGGTTATCATGGTTAATTCTCAAGATACTATCCTCTCTTTCATAGATGCTATTGCCTTTGATCTCTATGATTACTCTAGCCTAAAAGTTTAATCATTAACCGTTTAATATAAGACCGTATGAAAGATATCTGGCGGTCCAGTGCAGTATGGAAGAAAAAAAATTACGAGCAAAATTGCAACGTTCACTGATTTTCAACAACTTCTGTCCGAAAATAAAAGGCATTTATCAAAGAAACAATCCAAATCATCTAAACAATCCTTAAAAACTCCTGGCAGATTACATTTACCAATTTTTCGGTAAATGGCTTGCCAAGCCCGGTCCCAGATTATACAAATTGAATTCACTGCTTCAAAAGAACTAGAAGATCGTGCTTAAGTTGCCATATTGGAAGCACAAATAAATATTCAGGCTCAGCACAGTCCCAGAAAAAGGATATTGTGCCGTGTCGGATATCCTTGGTCCATGTAAAGCATTTTCGAACCAGATCATACACGTAAGGGCCAAGATAGTAAGAGGAAAAGATAAACAACAGAGGGAGGGATGTTAATCAAGTGCTACTAGCCGATATTTTTTATGCTTATTTGCAGTTTTTAAAGTGTTTTCTTTCATTTATTTTCGTTTTTATTCCACTTTTGTATTTTTCAAGAAAAAATTGAGTGAGAGGAGAGTAGCGGTTCAGACGAACCATCTTGAACTACAAACCAACTCAGATAGATATGAGAATAGATAAGGGAAGCGACAATGGCATCCGCGAGGATAACTTGAACCGGTTGTCATTTCATAGAGAAGAAAAAATATGCATTGCGCAACATTTCCACTAATCACGATTTGCAACGCCACAAGGCAAAAGAAAAGGCTGTAACTATGACACAACAAATCCAATAAATGGAGATTTGTATATATATACAGTGTTGACTGCATGTAAGAGTGTGTGAAATGATTGCATATATGTAACCGATCATAGTAGCAACATAGCGGGTAAAAGAGATAACCCGCAATTACAACACAACCAATCCTACAGATGAAGATCTATATTTGACAGTGTCTGTTGTCTGCGTGCATGAGTGTGAATAGCGTGAAGAGAGAAGCCATCTTGGACCACATACTAATATTCAGTGTTTTCTTATTGTTTCGGTTTTTCAATTTTCTTCGTTCAGAAATGTCATGTTTATGCAATTGCAAACCTTAGTACCCATGGATCATTGAATGTATATTTAAAGTAAGTTTTAAGCATGTTTATTTTCTTTACTTTTATTGTTCACTGTGACTCTCTGATACCTGTGAGTACGACCAGACTGATTGTGATCTGTTGCCATATTTATTTATTAGTTTAACATTGCAATCATCATCATGCCAATGAGAAATAGGAATAACTCTCGTAATGCGCATGACGATCCGCCTGAACTGGAAGCGATGAAAGAGGTGTCAATGTATGTTGAGCTCTTACACAAAATCAACCAATTGTGTTAGGACATGAAATGGCTTGAGAGTTGTAATGTTCAGTTGGAGGGCTGTCTCTCACGGTCAACACTTCAAAGTACTAGTGACAAGAGTTTGAACGTTGCAAATGTAGGGTAAATCATCAACAGGGAGAGCATTCCTTTATTTAAGGCTGAGGTACCTCCTTCACAGCCACTGAAACAAAACACAGAGTTCGAAGGGTAGTTGCGACAGAAAGAGTAGATTTACGATCAAGTTTCTGTGAGAAAACGAAATTTGGAGTCTCCTGGTCAAATTTAAGCCTAACCCTAACTAGGCCCCAA
>NC_091583.1:7687225-7694725 GCF_042767895.1 Penaeus vannamei | reverse complement strand
ATTCAAGTCGTCTAAATCTTCCTTTTAAGAATCCAAAAGCGTTTTCTATAACCCTGATTTTTGAATGAATTTGATTGTACTTTTGCTAATGAGACTGTAAAACATTACCAACAGTTTTGAATGGCACTAGCAAATGTGTGTGCAACGGAAAGGCTGAATCCCCTAATATGTGGTATTGTTCAGATGGAAAATACTTCTGTTCCTGTCCATTCATAATATCCATCCAAAAAGATGTATTCTGCAGCACTCTATTATCATGTGTTCTGCCAGGAAATCCTGCATACACATAAGTAAACTTTAAATTTGCTGAAGCAACAGCTAATAAATTAACAGTCTCAAACTTTCGGTTGAGGTAATCACTCTGTTGCAAGAATGGAGCTTTAATCCTAACATGACACCCATCTACTGCTACATCCACACCTCTAAAACCAGCAAACTTTCTAAATTCCTCTTCTACAGTCCTACAGTGTTCCTCTGATAGCCATGCTATGTATTTTGTTCGAATATTAACTAGAGCATCTATTACTCTTTGTACACATAAATGAACAGTACCTTCTGAAATTCCATTTTTTTTTTACCTATCTCACGGTAAGTTATTTGGCTACCTAAATACCAAAGAGTGAGGTAGAGAGCTAATTTCGTTCCAAGTGGAAGATCTCGTCCTCGAGGTTTCTCTCCTAACTGGACATTTATTTCATACAAAATCTTGTCAAAAGAAGTTCTGGTAACACGCAGGTGCTTGAAGAAGTCTAACTCATTCATGCTTTCAAGGAATTCCACATACCCCATCTGCCGTGGATGCTCACACCTGAAAACAGAAAAAAAAAATATATATACATATTTATATGAATGAATGTATGTGTACGTATGTATATATATATATATATATATATATATATATATATATATATATATATATATATATATATGCAGACATGTATGCATATATACATGTGTGTGTGTGTGTGTGTGTGTGTGTGTGTGTGTGTGTGTGTGTGTGTGTGTGTGTGTGTGTGTGTGTGTGTGTGTGTGTGTGTGTGTGTGTGTGTGTGTGTGTGTGTGTGTGTGTGTGTGTGTGTGTGTTTGTATGTATGTATGTGTGTGTGTGTGTGTGTGTGTGTGTGTGTGTATATATATATATATATATATATATATATATATATATATATATATATATATATATATATATATATATATATATATATATATACATACATTCAGATATATATGTATATATATATATATATATATATATATATATATATATATATATATAATTATATGTATACTTTATATTATATGCATATATATATATATGCATTATATATATGTATATTTTATTTATATATATATATATATATATATATATATATATATATATATATATATATATATATATATATATAACCCTCCCCTCGGGCAGTGCCCAGTCTGGGCAACTTAAGATTGATTAATAAATTTTTTGATGTGGAGTTGCATCCATGTAAAGAATTACCGAGCTTAACCTGCACAAGTGCACATTTTCTTGGATATATAGCATAACTCTATTCAGATCACAGGAATGGAATAAAGGCCTTGCTCATACTCTTAATGAAATTGTCAATGACCTGAAAGTGTTTTAGATGGGTAATAGTAATCTACATCAACTGATTTTAAAAGTATTTGACATTTTGTTTGTTATAAAGAGCAGGGCTGTGCTAAGATTAGTAGAAATAAAGTCACAAAACCACAATAATGACATGCATATTATTATATGGTTAAGTTAATGCTATCAAATTTATTTATTAATTTGTAATGATCTAGTCCAAGTTCCATCTAGCCTCAATATAACACGTGATGTTAAGTCTTTTGCCACAGAGGTTTAATGGATATGGGTAAACCTGCCTACCAGCGCTTGATTAAAATAAAATTTTACTAGTAGACTGATATGCATTTACCATATATCATCTGCAGTAAGTACTGCATCTGTGAAGGTCACATTTTGTTTCAGAACTGGAACTGCTGCGGCACAAACTCCGGTTTCCATAAAAATTCCACTCGATATAGATTCCAATACATTTAGTCCAGCAATCAATGCAACAATATCCTCAGTAACATCATCGTCGATGAATAATGCAGTATGCAGAGCAGCATCAAAATTCACTTCTGGTTTCGCCATTTCATTTCAAACAGAGTAGCTCCGCGCGCGCTCCTCTGCGTGGTGCGTCTGTTTATATATGACTCCGCTCCCACGATTAGGGGCGGGGTCATGAGCTGAGAATTGGATACTGTAGTACTACATCCCGGTGGCGGCGGAAAAAAAGGCCTATAGAATAAATAGTATTTCTATGAATGGGGCGAAAACCCTAGATTGTCTGTAAGATTGAGCGCGATTGGTCGAATAGAAATAACCAATAAGTATAATAATATCTATTTTTAGAAAGGAAGCAAGCCATTTCATATTGCCTTCTTTTCAAATAAGTGACTGCAAAACACGCAGTATAGTAGTCGTTGGCTCTGTAGTGGAATATTTTTTCAATTGTGACTTTTTGGAAATGTTTATCGAAATGGCAACACCTATAGAGGTAAGGCAGCATATCTCCCTTGTTTAAACAAAACAATTAACACTGATATTTGCATGATTTCTTGAACCTAGAAAACGCCTCATACTTCAAACAACTATGTATGACAGCGAAATCAAACAGAAATTTGCAAATTCGTTGAGAATTTGTCAACTGCTTCTCGGAGCTACACCATCTAGTAGCAGCTAAACGAACTAATGAATTGAGATTTTTCTTTTCGCCGAAACCAAAGTGTTACAATAAGTAGAAATCATACTGCGTTATATCCAGTGATGGGCATAGATACACAGAATTGTCTCAGGCGATTCCAATGCATCGATACGAGAAATTTGGCTAAAACGATTCCGATACATCGATTTTTCGATGATATTTAAGACGATAACAATAGATGTATCGCCGAGACAGCATCAGCGATACGTTATTGTAAGAAAATACTGTACGTGATATACAAATATTTGATTTGGATGACTGATGCACTGTAAAAAGCTTTGTAGCACTAAATGCGTTCTGTAAGAAAATAAAAAAGCCGTTCCTTTATAGTCCGAGAATGGAGGAGAGGGCCGCCCCCCTGTCTCTTTCACACTTCTTGGACGTCACAGTCAATGCCGCAAGCGAACGAGAAAGAAAAAACAATCAAAACATATACATAAAAACAGACAGAGAGGAAACGGGAATCAGAGAGAATGAGTCACAGGGAGAGAGAAAGAGAAAGAAAGAGAATGAGAGGAGAGGGCTAGACAGAGAGCGAGAGAATGAGAGTTAGCGAATAAGAGAGTGGGAGTGAGGGGAGGGAGTGAAAGGCAGAGAGAGGGAGGGAGGAAGGAAGAGAAAGAAAGAGAGGGGGGGGGGGGGGAGAGATAGAGAGAGAAAGGGAAGGTGGGGGGTAGAGGCAGCGATGGAGAGAGGGAGCGAGAGGGAGAGGGGGTGGAGGGATGAAGGGAGAGGAAGAGAGGATCAAGAGGTAGAGAGTGAGAGAAGGAAAAAAAGGGAGAGAAAGAGAGGATCAAGAGGTAGAGAGAGAGAGAAGGAAAGAAAAGGGAGAGGCAGAGACAGAGAGAGGTTGTGTGACAGATGGGGGGGGGGGGGGGTAGAGAAAGAAAGAGAAGGGAGGGGGAGGCAGAGATAGAGAGGTTGTGTGAGAGGGAGAGGGAGGAAGAAAGAGAAAGAGAGAGAGGGAAGGTGGGAGAAAGAAAGAGAAGGGGGATGTGAATATATGTATATATATATATATATATATATATATATATATATATATATATATATATATATATATATATATATATATATATATATGTATATATACACACACACACACACACACACACACACACACACACACACACACACACACACACACACATATATATATATATATATATATATATATATATATATATATATATATATATGGGATAGATAGCGAATAAAAAAGAGGGGGAGGGAGAGATAGAGGAAGTGAGTGAAATGCTGAGTGGGAGAGAAAGAGAGAGAGTGAAAGGAAGAAAAAAAAATAGATAGAGAGATAGAAATAAAGAGAGAAAGAGAGTTAGTCACAGAGAGAAAGAGAAAGAGAGAGTGGTGGAAGGAGTGAGTGAGAGAGTGAGTGTAAGAAACAAAGATAGAAAGAGAGATAGATGGAAAGATGAGTGAGAGATTGAAAAAAAGAGAGAGGGGGGGGGGAGGAAGGAAGGGAGAGAGAAGGGAGAGGGAGAGAAAAAGATGGGGAAGAGATAGAGAGAGAGAGAAAGAAAGAGGGCGTCAGAGACAGAAAGAGGTAGTGAGAGAGAGAAGTAGAGAGAAATATAGAGTGAAGGAGGGATGGAAGGAACGAGAGAAAGAGAGTCGCAAAGAGAGAGACAGACAGACAGAGAAAGAAAGAGAGAGAGAGAGAGAGAGAGAGAGCTACAGATAAAGAAAGAGAGAGTGAAAGAAACAAAGAGATAAAAATAAAGAGAGAGAGAAAGTCACACACACACACACATACACACACACACACACACACACAGAGAGAGAGAGAGAGAGAGAGAGAGAGAGAGAGAGGGAGGGAGGGAGGGAGGGAGGGAAAGAGAGAGAGAGAGAGAGAGGGTAGAGTAGGGGAGGGAGGGTAGGAGAGTCACAAATAGAGAGAGAGGGAGAGAGACAAAAAAGAGAGAGAAAGACACGAATAAAAAAAAGAGAGGGGGAGGGGGAGGGAGAGGAGGTTGGGAGGAGAGAGGAAGAGAGAGCAAGAGGGAGAGTGAGTGAGAAAATGAGAAGGGGGAGAAATATGTAGTGGGAAAGCGGGAAAGGGGTGGGGGAGAGAAATAGATAGAGAAAGGGAGTGAGATAGAGTGAGTGAGCGAGTGAAAGAAAAA
The DNA here is from genome assembly GCF_042767895.1 of Penaeus vannamei. Taxonomy (NCBI): domain Eukaryota; kingdom Metazoa; phylum Arthropoda; class Malacostraca; order Decapoda; family Penaeidae; genus Penaeus; species Penaeus vannamei. Next base: position 7,689,810 of record NC_091583.1, on the reverse strand, counting down.
AAAAGAGAATGACGAAGAGAAAGAGAAATAAAGAGACAGAGAGTATAATAAAGACAAAGAGAGATAAAGAGAGAGAGAATAATAATAATAAAGAGAAAGAGAGAAATTAATAAAGAGAAAGAGATAAAGAGAGAAAATAGGGAGAGAGAGAGAGAGAACCTGAGAGAGGGAGGGAGGGGGGGAAGGAGGGAGGGAGGGGAAGAGACAGGGAGAGAAAGGGAGTGAGAGAGAGAGGGTGTGTGAGCCTCTATGTGTGTTTGTGTGTGTGTGTGTGTGTGTGTGCACAAGTATATATTAGGCGATGAGATATAAACACGTACGTATGATTCGTTTCGTTCATCTAGAAAGCACTTTATCTTGTGCTAAATCTTGATAATGGGCTACTATCAAGATCCCACAAGCCATGGCGTTTCTATGAACAGCAGAGCAAGTAAATACACGTTTGCTTGTTTCAACTCAAGCAACTACAAGTTAGGTGGTTTGAAGGAGGAAAATAAATTTACGTCCTATAAGGATGTTGTATAATATCTGATATCTTAATGTTTTCATGCTGATTCTGAGGGAGTGGGTATACCATGTTGCGCACTACTTTTCTATGTCATATCTATAATTTCTGTTCTCTCGTTTGCCAATTCATGTCTAATCACTGCGTATGCGTATGTGCTTATATATTATCTTGATGAGTTTATGAAATAATTTCCTGTTATATGAAATGTATAAGATACCGTTGACTTTGAAGAGTATTTTTCATACACGAATTCCTGGAATTATTTGATAACTTAAAGGGCATTATAGTTGCGCATTTCTTTACAAATATAAACGTTTCTTTCTATAAACATCTACGTATGGCAGCTGAATGATATAGGAATTTGCAAATTCACTGATGTTTGCAACTTTTCGTTATCCTACCTTAACTATCTAAAAGAAGCTAGTAGAACAAATGAAGTAACTTAATTTTCTTTCGTCAAAGTCAGACCGATTCAGAAGACTGAAAAAAAAAACTTTAATTTTCTTTATCACAGAACATTCACGTAATGCAAAAGGGATACAGTGAATATATATGCGTTTTATCATTGTGAATGTGTGTGCGAGTTCAGGAAGTAAAGATGACCATTTTTAATGCAGTTGTTTCTCATTTCCGTTATTTGACGACTAGTATCCGTACTGCAAGTTTAGGATTATTGGTCTTACATTTGGAACATTTGGAACCACGTTCAGCGCTAAATGATACAAAATGTATTTGATAACCGACATACTTTTTCCTTGTATGAACTGACCAAATGATAAAGAGCTCATCAATTTTGAAGATAATTAGTTGCATTTTCACTATTAAAGAAATCGGTATTATGTAGAAAAGGACAAATATTAGGAAAAAAATCATACCAACTTCAATTCGTTTTTATTAAAACCTTGCCCAACTTCTATTACTTTCTATAACTAATCCTAGTCTTTCTGGGACAGAAGCGACATGCTTATAGATTAGTTCCGGTTTCCTCCGCATTACCTCCCATTCCCTCTTTGCATGCTCTATTAACTGTTGAGAGGTTCTTTCATTGGCCGTTTCCCAGACGTTAACAATATTTGCCCAGATATTTTCTATGGGGTTCAGGTCACATGCCTTGCTTGGCCAGGGTAAGACCTCCAGGTGGTTTTGGTCTCGGAACCATCTCATAACTACCCTAGAAGTGTGTATGGGGCAGTTATCCTGCATGTCAATGACCGTTTCTTGGATCGGCAAAGCATACCTCCGTACTGACGGGAGAAACACTTCTTCCAACAATTTTATATATTTCTCGGAATTGAATCTTCCCTCTACTTGTGCGAGCTCGCCAACTCTATGCAGGAAGATCCCCACATATTACATGTCACGTGGCCACTTCTCGCAGTTTCATAGATATTTTTGTCTATCATTTCTGGAAATCATAGGGAGATTAGAAAATTGAATATAATGGCATACGGCAATAATCTATAGAGTGATCTTTTTCATACATCATAATACAATAAAATGCAAGGTGAAAAAGGTTATATTTACATACATTGTGTTATCTCTCCTTTCTACCAATTTGTCAGTTCATACAAGGAAAAAGTATAAATCCTTATAGGGTATATCTTTATTTCCCTCCTTCAACTACTTAACTTGTAGTTGTTTGAATTGAAACAAGCAAACGTGTATTTATTCTCTCTGCTGTTCGAGTGTGGATGCGTCTCCGCATAGAAACGCCATGGCTTGTGGGATCTTGATAGCGCAAACCATTATCAAGATTTAGCACAAGATAAAGTGCTTTCCAGATGAACGAAACTAATCATACACACGTGTTTATATCCCATCGCCTAAAATATACTTGTACACACACACACACACACACACACACACACACACACACACACACACACACACACACACACACACACACACACACACACACAGGCTCACACACCCTCTCTCTCTCTCACTCCCTTTCTCTCCTTGTCTCTTCCCCTCCCTCCCTCTCTCGGGTTCTCTCTCCCTCTCTCTCATTTTGTCTAATTATCTCTCTAACTCTCGTTCTCTTTATCTCCCCTCTCCCTTTCTCTCTCTTTATCTC
>NC_091583.1:7649725-7682225 GCF_042767895.1 Penaeus vannamei | reverse complement strand
CAGACGCCGACCCCATGACCTGTGGTCAGCCGAGGCCGCACCCCGTTAGGCTTAACAACAGCTAAGAAATGCGACGCCGCTCCGAAAAATGGCCTGATACAAAATCACCCTTATAACTCCCTTTATCCCAAACCCCATCCTTACGCACTCCAATATCATCCTAAATCCTCCCACACCACCCGCATCCTTCCCTCAATTCCTCTGCTGCAACACTACAATTTAAGGACATTATAATGCATGGGCTCATTATAATGGAGTGCGAGTGTGCGCCCATGCAAACACTGTTCATACGTTCATGCGCAAATATGGGCGCGTGGGCACGAAAGTGCGCAGGTGCATATGCGCGCATGTACATGCGTATATATGTGTACAGGTTCATATGAGTGTAGGCGAGTTTAAATCCATGTGCGGATACATAGGTACGTATGCTGCTGTTTGTCTAGGTATGGCTAAAAGCTTCCATATAGCTATGTGATAAAGTACAATATGTATGGGTATGCCCTGTGCTTGTACATGGGTTTAAAGTCGTAGATATGCAAATTCGTACATATGGTGTAGATATTCACGTGTGAATGTGTACATATACACGTGTATATATGCATGTATGCATGTGTATGTGCATATAGGTATATATAATATGCGAGTATATGTGTAGGCATAGGTAGACATATGTAGGTATGGGTATTTTTATGTGTATATCTATAGGTATACGTATATATGTGTGTATGCAGGACGTAGGAAGGTGAATAAATAAATAAGTATATGCATGTATGTATGTACAGTTGCGGAATTATATTTCAGTACACATGCTGGAACCCACTTTCATACATCTAGCAACAAGTACGATGTAAACATAGAATAAATAGCATTTCTATGAAAGGGGGGAAACCCCTAGCTTGTTTGTAAGACAGCGCGATTGGTCGAATAGAAATAACCAATAAGTATAATAATATCTATTTTTCGAAACGAAGCAAGCCATTTCATATTGCATTTTCTTCATATAAGTGATTGCAAAACACGCAGTATAGTAGTCGTTGGCTTCGTAGTGGAATATTTTTCAAATGTGACTTTTTGGAATTGTTTATCGAGATGGCAACACCTATGGAGGTAAAGCGGCATGTCTCCCTTATTTAAACAAAACAATTAACAATGATATTTGCAAGATTTCTTGAACCTAGAAAATGCTTTATACTTCAAACAAATATGTATGACAGCTAAATCAAACAGAAATTTGCAAATTCGTTGAGAATTTATCAACTGCTTCTCGGAGCTACACCATCTAGTAGCAGCTAAACGAACTAATGAAATGAGATTTTTCTTTTCACCGAAAGCAAACTGTTTCAATAAGTAGAAATCATGATGCGTTATATTCAGTGATGGGCATAGATGCACAGAACTGTCTAAGGCGATACCAATGCCGATATCGATACGAGAAATTTGACTAAAACGATTCTGATACATCGATTCTTCGAAGACAGTTAAAGCGATACCAATACATGTATCGCCGATACAGCATCACCGATTCGTTATTGTAAGAAAATAATGAACCTGATATACCAATATTTCATTTGGATGACTGATGCACTGTAAAAAGTGTTTTTCAAAATCATGCGTGGATATTTTGATGAGTTTTGCACCACAGTAACAACTGCATTATTACAACCGACAGGTTCGTAGCACTAAATGCGTTCTGTAAGAAAATAAAAAAGCCATTCCTTTATGGCCAAAGAATGGAGGAGAGGGCCCCCTCCCTCTTTCACACTTCTTGAGCGTCACTGTCAACACCGCAAGCGAACGAGAAAGAAAAACCAATCAAAACACATTTAAAAACAGATAGATAGACATAGAGGGTAAGGAGCATCAGAGAGAGTAAGAGAATGAGAGGAGAGGGCTAGTCAGAGAGCGAGAGAATGAGAGTTAGATAGCGAGTAAGAGAGTGGAGGAGAATGGGAGTAAGGGGAGGGAGTGATAGGCAGGGATGGAGGAAGGAAGGAAATGAAAGAAAGGGGGGAGAGATACAGAGAGAAAGGGAAGGTGGGAGGGCAGCGATGGAGAGAGGGAGCGAGAGGGAGAGGAGATGGAGGGATGAAGTGAGAGAAAGAGAGGAGCAAGAGGTAGAGAGAGATAAGGAAAGAAAAGGGGGAGGCAGAGACAGCGAGAGGTTGTGAGAGAGAGGGGAAAGAGATAGAGAAAGAAAGAGAAGGGAGGGGGAGGCAGTGATAGATAGAGGTAGTGTGAAAGGGAGAGGGAGGAAGAAAGAGAGAGAGAGGGGGGAGGGGGAGAAAGAAAGAGAAGGGGGAGGCACAGACAGAGAGAGGTAGGGAGAGAGAGAGGGCGGGGGGGGGGGAGGGAGGAGAGAAATAGAGAGGGGCAAAGAGAAAGATAGAATGAGTGAGGGGGGTAGGTATCACAAAAAGAAGAAAGAGAGAGAGAAAGTGAAAGGAAGAAAAAAAGAGGGGGAAGAGATAGAGAGAGAAAGAAAGAAGGGGGCGACAGAGACAGAGAGGTACTGAGAAAGGGAGGGAAGTAGAGAGAGAAAGAGCGAGAGAGAGAGAGAGGGGGGGTGGAGTGATTGAGAGAGTGAGTGAAAGAAAGACGGACAGAGAAAAAGAAAGAGAGGGGTTGGATAGATAGCGAGTAAAGAAAAAGGGGGAAAATGAGAGATAGTGACAGGAAGTGAGTGAAATGATGAGTGGGAGAGAGAAAGTGAAAGGGAGAAAAAAAAAGACAGAGATAGAAATAAAGAGAGAAAGAGAAAGAGAGAGTGAGAGTGAGTGCAAGAAATAAAAATAGATAGAGAGATAGATGAAAAGATGAGTGAGAGATTGAAAGAAAGAGACAGAGAGGGGAGGAAGGAAGGGAGAGAGTAGGTAGATGGAGAGAAAAAGAGGTGGACGAGATAGAAAGAGAAAGAAAGAAGGGGGGTGGCATAGACAGAGAGAGGTAGTGAGAGAATGAAGGAGAGAGGTAGAGAGAAAGACAGAGTGAGGGAGGGAGTGAAGGACCCAGAGAGAGCGAGTCACAAAGAGAGAGACAGAGAGAGAGAAAGAGCGAGGGAAGAGAGAGAGACAGAGAAAGAGAGAGAGAGTGTGTGTGTTAGGGAGAGAAAGAGAACAACAGAGAGTGAAAGAAAGAAAGAAAGAGATAGAAATAAAGAGAGAGAGTCACCCATACACCCACACACGCACAAGCAGGGAGAGAGAAAAAAAAGAGAGAAGGAGGAGGGGGGTAGAGCGGGGGAGGGAGGGTAGGAGAAAGAGAGTCACAAATAGAGATAGAGAGTGTGTGTGTGAGAGAGAGAGGGAGGCGTAGAGCGGGGGAGGGAGGGTAGGAGAGAGAAAGGGAGAGAGGGAGCGAGAGAGTCACAGAGAAAGTGAGTGAGAGAGAGAGAGAGAGAGAGAGAGAGAGAGAGAGAGAGAGAGAGAGAGAGAGAGAGAGAGAGACAGAAATAAAAAGAGACAGGGGGAGGGGGAGGGCGAGGGAGAAGAGGTTGGGAGGAGGGAGGAAGGGAAAGCAAGAGGGAGAGTGTGTAAAAAAATGAGAGAGGGGAGAAATAGATAGTGAAAAAGCGAGAGAGAGGTTAGGGGGGGGGGGGATAGATAGAGATATGGAGTGAGAGAGTGTATCAGAAAGGGAGTGAGTGAGATAGTTAGTGAAAGAAAGAAAGAGAATGACGAAATGAAAGAGAAATAAAGAGACAGAATATGATAAAGAGAAAGAGAGATAAAGAGAGAGAGAAAATAATAAAGAGAAAGAGGGAGAGAGAGATTGATAAAGAGAAAGAGAGAGAAAGGGAGGGGGGAGATAAAGCGAACGAGATCGAGAGATAAACAGACAAAATTAGTAACAGAGGGAGACACAGAGAGAGAGGGTGTGTGAGCCTGTGTGTGTGTGGGGGGGGGGGGTGCACAAGTATATATTAGGCGATGGGATATAAACATGTATGTATGATTTGTTTCGTTCATCTGGAAAGCACTTTATCTTGTGCTAAATCCTGATAATGGTTTACGTTATCTAGATCCTACAAGCCATGACACTTCTATGCGGAGACGCATCCACACTCGAACAGCAGAACAAGTAAACACACGTTTGCTTGTTTCAACTCAAGCAACTACAAGTTAAGTGGTTGAAGGAGGGAAATAAAATTTACTTCCTATAAGGCTGTTGTATAATGTTTGGTATCTTAAATGTTTCCATTCTGATTCTGAGGGAGTGGGTATACTATGTTGCGCTCTACTTTTCTTTGGCATATATATAATTTCTGTTCTCTCGTTTGCCAATTCATGTCTAATCACTGTGTGCGCATATGTGTTTATATATTATCTTAATGAGTTTATGAAATAATTTCCTGTTATATGAAATATATAAGATGCCGTTGACTTTGATGAGTATTTTTCATACACGAATTCCTGGAATTATTTGATAGCTTAAATAGCATTATAACTGCACATTTCTTTACAAATATAAACGTTTCTTTCTATAAACATCTACGTATGACAGCTGAACGAAATTGAAATTTGCAAATTCACTGATTTGCAACTTTTCGTTATCCTACCTTAACTATCTAGAAGGAGCTAATAGAACAAATGAAGTGACTTAATTTTGTTTCCTCAGACACCGATTCAGAAGACTGTAAAAACTTGAATTTTCTTTATCACAGAACATTCACTTAATGCAAAATCACAGTAGGGATATAGTGAATATATATGTGCTTCATCATTGTGAGTGTGTGTGCGAGTCAAGGAAGTAAAGATGGCCATTTTCAATGCAGCTGTTTGTCATTACCGTTATTTGACTACTAGTTTGCGTACTGCAAGTTTAGGATTATTGGTCTTACATTTGGAACATTTGGAACCACGTTCAGCGCTAAATGATACAAAATGTATTTGATAACCGAAATCCATTTTCCTTGTATGAACTGACCAAATGGTAGAAAGTTTTGAATATAATTAGTTGCATTTTCACTATTAAAGAAAATCAGTATTATGTAGAAAAGAGCAAATACTAGGAAAAATCATACCAACTAGAACAATTCTTTTTTTATTAAAATCTTGTCCAACCTCCATTATTTTCTATTACTAATCGTAGTCTTTCCGGGACAGAAGCGACATGCTTATAGATTAGTTCCGGTTTCCTCCGCATTACCTCCCATTCCCTCTTTGCATGCTCTATTAACTGTTGAGTGGTTCTTTCATTGGCCGTTTCCCAGACGTTAACAATATTTGCCCAGACATTTTCTATGGGGTTCAGGTCACATGCTTTGCTTGGCCAGGGTAAGACCTCCTTGTGGTTTTGGTCTTGGAACCATCTCGTAACTACCCTCGAAGTGTGTATGGGGCAGTTATCCTGCATTACAATGATTGTTTCTGGGAACGGCAAAGCATAGCTCCGTACCGACGGGAGAAACACTTCTTCCAACAATTCTATATATTTCTCGGAATTGAATCTTCCGTCTATTTCTGCAAGCTCGCCAACTCCATGCAGGAAGATCCACCCCCACATGTTGCATGTCACGTGTCCACTTCTCGCAGTTTCATAGATATTTTGTCTATCATATCTGGAAATTATAGGGAGATTAGAACATGAACATAACGACATACGGCAGTAATCTGTAGACTTATCTTTTCTATACATCATGATACAATAAAATGCAAGGTGAAAAAGGTTATATTTACATACCTTGTGTTATCTCTCCTCCAGCAATAAAGCTTCCCGTGCGCGGCGGAACAAAAAGTTTTTTCATCAGTCCAGATAACTCTTCCCCAGTAATCCAGATCTTTGTCGATATGCTGCTGGGCGAATTGGAGACGACCTTGGCGATGACGTTCGGCCAACCTCTCTTTCACAGCTGGTGTACGGTGATGAATCCCATCTGCGTGCAATCGCTTTCTCACCATGCGACTTGTTACTGGGAGCTGTAGTTCTTCTTGGATTTTGACCGCATTGGTGAAGGGGTTCGCCTCCACCGTCTCCCGGATTTGAGCATCCTGGTCTGCGGTCGTTTTCCGTGGAGCACCGGAACGAGAGCGGTCATTCAGGGTACCCTCCTCCTCCCATCTCCTTATCCACCTGTAAACGACAGATCGTGAGATACCCAACTCTCTGGAAATTTCACTGGGAGAGAGACCACTTTCCCTCATCCCAATGATGCGGCCTCGAGTTGCAATTTTCGTTTGCCTTGCGTCCATCTTCAAAGGAGAGTCAGCTAAGCCAGAGTGTGCTGCATTTCACAGGCAACCCTGTTATTCCCTCGGATTTCCCAGACGTCAGTTTTTTTTTCCTTCTTTAAGTTGTCTACTCTTTCTTTAAATTACCCTGTTAGTAGTTCTGGGTTAAGAAACAAGCTTTCAGCTTCCTGGATTTTTCGGACATTTCGAATGTCTGAAAATAGTTATTCCATTAACCTGTGAAGGGTATTATAAAAAGTTTGACTTTCTCAAATCTAAATATTATATATATATATATTTATATTTACACATCTGTATACCTATGCATATATTCTTGATAGGAATGAACTGAGAAACAAGAGAATGGAAAATACAAATATAACAGAAAAGTAGAGAACGAGATACATCAGCTAACAGGTCATGCAGTGAAGGAATGTGAAATATTGCGGAAAGACTGTGAGTAGTTATGGAAAATAAGGGGGATTGGAAAAAGTTTTATTAAAAACGAATTGTTCTGGTTAATATGATTTTCCCAATATTTGCCCTTTTCTAATACTGTTATTCTTTAAAAGTGAAAACGCAACCAATTATCCTCAAATTGGATGATCTTTCTACCAATTTTGTTAGTTCATACAAGGTATGAACTAACAATCAATCAGCATGAAAACATATAAAATGCCACATATCATAAGTCCTTAGAGGGAATAAATCTATTTCTCTCCTTCAACCACTTAACTTGTAGTTGCTTGAGTTGAAACAAGCAAACGTGTGTTTACTTGCTCTGCTGTTCGAGTGTGGATGCGTCTCCGCATAGAAGTGTCATGGCTTGTAGGATCTTGATAGCGCAAACCATTATCAGGATTTAGCACAAGATAAAGTGCTTTCCAGATGAACGAAACAAATCATACATACGTGTTTATATCCCATCGCCTAATATATACTTGTGCACCCCACCCCCCCCCCACCCACACACACACAGGCTCACACACCCTCTCTCTCTGTGTCTCCCTCTGTTACTAGTTTTGTCTGTTTATCTCTCGATCTCGTTCGCTTTATCTCCCCCCTCCCTTTCTCTCTCTTTCTCTTTATCAATCTCTCTCTCCCTCTTTCTTTTTATTATTTTCTCTCTCTCTTTTTCTCTCTTTCTCTTTATCATATTCTGTCTCTTTATTTCTCTTTCATTTCGTCATTCTCTTTTTTTCTTTCTTTCACTAATTATCTCACTCACTCCCTTTCTGATACACTCTCTCACTCCATATCTCTATCTATCCCCCCCCCCCAACCTCTCTCTCGCTTTCTCACTATCTATTTTTCCCCTCTCTCATTTTTTTTACACACTCTCCCTCTTGCTTTCCCTTCCTCCCTCCTCCCAACCTACTCTCCCTCGCCTTCTCCTTCCTCCTGTCTCTTTTTATTTCTGTCTTTCTTTCTTTTCTCTCTCTCTCTCTCTCTCTCTCACTTTCTCTGTGACTCTCTCTCTCCCTCTCTTTCTCTCTCCTACCCTCCCTCCCCCGCTCTACGCCTCCCTCTCTCTCTCTCCCACAGTGTCTATCTCTGTTTGTGACTCTCTCTCTCCTACCCCCCCTCCCCCGGTCTACCCCCCTCCTTCTTCTCTGTTTTTTTCTCTCTCCCTGCTTGAGTGTGTGTGGGTGTATGTGTGTCACTCTCTCTCTTTATTTCTATCTCTTTCTTTTTTTCTTTCACTCTCTGTTGTTCTCTTTCTCTCCCTAACACACACTCTCTCTCTCTTTCTCTGTCTCTCTCTCTTTCCTCGCTCTTTCTCTCTCTCTGTCTCTCTCTTTGTGACTCGCTCTCTCTGGGTCCTTCCCTCCCTCCCTCACTCTGTCTTTCTCTCTACCTCTCTCCCTCACTCTCTCACTACCTCTCTCTGTCTATGCCACCCCCCTTCTTTCTTTCTCTTTCTATCTCTTCCCCCTCTTTTTCTCTCCATCTACCTACTCTCTTCCTTCCTTCCTCCCCTCTCTGTCTCTTTTTTTCAATCTCTCACTCATCTTTTCATCTATCTCTCTATCTATTTTTATTTCTTGCACTCACTCTCACTCTCTCTTTCTCTTTCTCTCTTTATTTCTATCTCTGTCTTTTTTTTTTCTCCCTTTCACTCTCTCCCACTCATCATTTCACTCACTTCCTGTCATTATCTCTCCTTTTCCCCCTTTTTCTTTACTCGCTATCTATCCCACCCCTCTCTTTCTTTTTCTCTCTGCCCGTCTTTCTTTCACTCACTCTCTCAATCACTCCACCCCCCCCCCCCCCTCTCTCTCTCTCGCTCTTTCTCTCTCTCCTTCCCTCCCTTTCTCAGTACCTCTCTCTGTCTCTGTCGCCCCCTTCTTTCTTTCTCTATCTCTTCCCCCTCTTTTTTTTCTTCCTTTCACTTTCTCTCTCTCTCTCCTTTTTGTGATACCTACCCCCCTCACTCATTCTATCTTTCTCTTTCCCCCTCTATATTTCTCTCCTCCCTACCCCCCCCCCCCCGCCCCCTCTCTCTCCCTACCTCTCTCTGTTTGTGCCTCCCCCCTCTCTTTCTTTCTCCCCCTCCCCCTCTCTCTCTTTCTCTTTCTTCCTCCCTCTCCCTCTCCCACTTCCCCTTTCTCTCACTGCCTCCCCCTCCCTTCTCTTTCTTTCTCTATCTCTTTCCCCTCTCTCTCACAACCTCTCTCTTTCTCTGCCTCCCCCTTTTCTTTCCTTATCTCTCTCTACCTCTTGCTCCTCTCTTTCTCTCACTTCATCCCTCCATCTCCTCTCCCTCTCGCTCCCTCTCTCCATCGCTGTCCTCCCACCTTCCCTTTCTCTCTCTATCTCTCCCCCCTTTCTTTCATTTCATTCCTTCCTCCATCCCTGCCTATCACTCCCTCCCCTTACTCCCATTCTCCTCCACTCTCTTACTCGCTATCTAACTCTCATTCTCTCGCTCTCTGACTAGCCCTCTCCTCTCATTCTCTTACTCTCTCTGATGCTCCTTACCCTCTATGTCTATCTATCTGTTTTTAAATGTGTTTTGATTGGTTTTTCTTTCTCGTTCGCTTGCGGTGTTGACAGTGACGCTCAAGAAGTGTGAAAGAGGGAGGGGGCCCTCTCCTCCATTCTTTGGCCATAAAGGAATGGCTTTTTTATTTTCTTACAGAACGCATTTAGTGCTACGAACCTGTCGGTTGTAATAATGCAGTTGTTACTGTGGTGCAAAACTCATCAAAATATCCACGCATGATTTTGAAAAACACTTTTTACAGTGCATCAGTCATCCAAATGAAATATTGGTATATCAGGTTCATTATTTTCTTACAATAACGAATCGGTGATGCTGTATCGGCGATACATGTATTGGTATCGCTTTAACTGTCTTCGAAGAATCGATGTATCAGAATCGTTTTAGTCAAATTTCTCGTATCGATGCATTGGTATAGCCCTAGACAGTTTTGTGCATCTATGCTCATCACTGAATATAACGCATCATGATTTCTACTTATTGAAACAGTTTGCTTTCGGTGAAAAGAAAAATCTCATTTCATTAGTTCGTTTAGCTGCTACTAGATGGTGTAGCTCCGAGAAGCAGTTGATAAATTCTCAAAGAATTTGCAAATTTCTGTTTGATTTAGCTGTCATACATAGTTGTTTGAAGTATAAAGCATTTTCTAGGTTCAAGAAATCATGCAAATATCATTGTTAATTGTTTTGTTTAAATAAGGGAGACATGCCGCTTTACCTCCATAGGTGTTGCCATCTCGACAAACAATTCCAAAAAGTCACTTTTGAAAAATATTCCACTACGAAGCCAACGACTACTAATACTGCGTGTTTTGCAATCACTTATATGAAGAAAATGCAATATGAAATGGCTTGCTTCGTTTCGAAAAATAGATATTATTATACTTATTGGTTATTTCTATTCGACCAATCGCGCTCAGTCTTACAAACAAGCTAGGGGTTTCGCCCCATTCATAGAAATGCTATTTACTCTATGATTACATCGTACTTGTTGCCAGATGTATGAAAGTGGGTTCCAGCATGTGTACTGAAATATAATTCCGCAACTGTACGTGTGTATGTGAGTAGAGGTAGTTGTATGTAAAGCAAGTACAGGTGAATACACATATATACGGGGGGGGGGGGGGGGCACTGGTGTATGCTGCAAATGTATGTGCTCATATACGGACGCGTGAGCACATGCAGGGATAGATATATGCGTATGTATAGTGATATGGAGGTTTGCGAGGTATGCATAAAGGGGTGTTTACATATACACGGGTGAGTACACACTCATGTATACTCACTCACTTATCAGTAACATATAACGAGCACATAAAGGGACAGGCGATGTGAACATATGCCTAGGGCAGACTATGATGGACATGTGTGTAGTCATTCATAACATAGGAATACGTATCCATATCCATAAGCATAGATACAAGAGTAAAGGTGTGTGCTTGCATATGCATATGCGTGGGAACGAGCATATGCGTAGTACTGAGAGCATGTGCGGGAATAAATATGTCTGCATCAGGTGCACATACGCACAAGTCAAGTTAATAAATAAAATAAAATCACACATATATGCACTTCTGATAATTAAGCCGGGTATACTCCCGTATACCGGGGTATACGAGAGTATACCCTGGTATAGTGAGCAGGCCGTGCATTGCCGCTCCTAAGTCCACACCAGGTAGGACCAAACCTGCTGGGGGGACTTATCAATGGCATTCCGGGTAAATTACTCCCCCTCCCACCAAGATACACCTAAGCCAGTAGGTGGGAGGTAAATCGGCTGTCCACCTCCCAATATAAAATCCATGAACTTACAAACAAAGAAAAGGCCCTCATTCCCCGGAGGCGAAGGAGCCCCTGGTTACGGCGGCGATCAGGATCGCTCCGGAGCAGGGGGTGCTAAAAATATCCGGGTACAGACAGACCGCCCCACGTTGATGAACCTCTACACATACAATATAAAGACCATGAGAACTGAATCCGACTTACTAGCTTTACTAGAGGAACTCTCTTCCATTAAATGGGATGTAGTAGGACTCTGCGAAGTTAGAAGACTAGGCGAAGAGCAGAAGTTATTAAATGATGGACACGTATATTGGAGAGGAAAACCTCAGGGTAGCAAACAGGAATTAGGGGTAGGATTCACATCGTAGAATTCTATAGTGTAAGCGAAAGAGTGGCTTCTGTAACAATAAAATGACGTGATACAACTTATTAATTATTAAAAATTATTCAAGTCTATGCTCCAACCTGCAGCCACAGTGATGAAGAAATAGAGAACTTCTAGGAAGATGTTCATTTAGCCAGTGAGAGAATAAAAACCCGTTTCACAATAATTATGGGAGATTTTAATGCCACAATAGGTAAAAAGACAAGGAGAAACCGCAGTAGGGAACCATGGAATAGGCACTAGGAACAAGAGGGGACAAATGCAAGTTGACTTTGCGGAGGCTCGATCACTCAATATCATGAATACATTCTTTGAAAAAAGACTAGAACGGAAGTGGACATGGAAGTCGCTTTCTGACGTCAAAAGCGAAATGGACTTCATATTTTCAAATAGGCGCGATATAATAAAAAAAAAAAAAAATGTAGAAGTTATCAATAAAATAAATGTTGGCAGCGACCATAGAATGGTGAGAGGCGAAATTAAAATTCACCTCAGAAGGGAAAGGAACAAACTAGTATGTAAACCACAGCCAGACTTAGCTAACTTGAAGATCAGAGCAACAGAATTTAGCCTAAACATCCAAAACAGATATTCTCTCCTCCGCGACGAAGATCTCAACATCGACAAAATTAATAAACAGTTTAATGACATAATACAGGAAGCTGCACTCGAAGTAGGCGGCAAGAACGACAAGCAAAGCTCCAGCAAGCTCTCGGTAGAAACTAAACAGCTTATGCAAAAACATAGAGCCATGAAAGTATCGTCAAACAGGGACAAGATAGAATTAGTTGAACTAACAAAGACCATAAATAAAAAGAAGAGGGAAGATGTACGGAAATTCAATACTCAAATAATAAATGAAGCAGGGATTTCAGGTACTAGCATGAAAGCAGCTAAAAGAAGACTAGGAATAGGGAGAAATCAAATGTATGCAATTAAGAAACCAGACGGAGAAGTAACATATAACAAGAATGAAATCCTCAAAGTAGTGGAAGACTTTTACAGGGATCTATACAACTCAAACGAACGGCCACAAATAGAAGCAAACGCGGTAACTAGAGACGTACCTAATATCACAAAAGAAGAAATAAAAAGAACACTTAAAGGCATGAAGAGAGGGAAAACACCAGGCGAAGACGGAATTAGTATAAACCTTATATTAGATGCAGGAGAAATCACAAAAGTGAAACTAGCCAATCTTTTTAACAAATGTCTTCTCAGCGGAAAAACTCCAAAAGCCTGGAAAAATGCAACAATTATCTTGTTACACAAAAAAGGCGATAAAAAGGACTTTCGGTTAATTACAAACTGTTCACGAAAGTCATTACAGCTCGCATCTCTGACAGTCTGGATTCTAGCCAACCTAGAGAACAGGCAGGCTTCCGCAGCGGATTCTCAACAACAGATCACATCCACATGCTTACCCAAATAAGAGAAAAAGTAAACGAATATAGGAAACCCCTGTGTTTGGCATTCATCGATTATGAAAAGGCATTTGACTCTCTACAAATACCAGCAGCATTAGGTGCTATTCGACAACAGGGAGTAGAGGAGGTATATTGTAAAATACTGGAAGATATATATATAAAGATGGGACAGCAACCATCAAGCTCCACATGGAAACCGATAAATTCCAATTAAAAAAGGCGTTAGACAGGGCGACACCATCTCACCAAAACTGTTTACAGCCTGCCTCGAGGAAATATTCAAGAAACTAAAATGGGAAGGGAAGGGTATCAAAATAGGAGATGAATACCTAAACAACCTACGATTTGCAGACGATATTGTCCTCCTTAGTGAATCAGCAGATGAAATGCAGAAATTAATAAACGATCTGAATAGAGAAAGTCTAAAAGTCGGACTCAGGATGAACAAGAAAAAGACTTTAGGTTATGTTCCACAGCTGAGTCCCATCCGAGCAGATACTTGTACAGGGCGAAGCGCTAGAAGCAGTAGACAAGTATATATATCAAAGACAGCTCGTACAAACTAGCACATCTAGTGAACAGGAAATAAAGCGACGAATCAGTCTAGGCTGGAGTGCCTTCGGCAGGCACAGTAGCACACTTAGAGGTTCCTTGCCATTGTGCTTAAAAAGAAAAGTCTTTAACCAATGCGTCCTCCCATTTATGACCTATGGGTCAGAAACATGGACTACAACCAAGTTACTGGAGAGGAAACTAATAAGCGCCCAGAGAGGGATGGAAAGATCATGATGGGAATTAGCCTGAGAGATCGGAAGAGGGGGACGTGGATCTGAGAACAGACGAAGGTGGAAGATACACTCAGGAGCATTAAAAAGACTAGAAACAAACATCGCAAGACAGGAAAACCTGGAAAAGAATGAGAGAGGCCTACATCCTGCAGTGGATTGACTCAGGCTGATGATGATGATATGTAATATATATATATATATATATATATATATATATATATATATATATATATATATATATATATATATATATATATATATATCATATATAAACAAATATAAATAAATAAATATATATATATACATATATGTATACATATATATATATATATATATATATATATATATATATATATATATATATATATATATATATATATATATATATATATATGTATATATATACATACACAAAATTCATAATTTCAAATCCACACATACACAAATTCAAGTTCTTTCAACATCCCCCCTCCCCCAACATCATGAACAAACATGGCACAAGCAAAGCCCCCCAGTATGAACGTGTATATCTTGCATTAACCTATGTTTGTTTGGTTGGCAGTGTTGACTATTTTCTTTATTCATATATATAATATGCTGATTTTTATTGGATTCCTGGGTACTTACACCTGTTTTTGTATGTGTATATACCGAAATAAAAGAACGCACTCGTTAGATTTCACCATTTATTTAATAGTCAAAGACATTACAATAACATTAGAATAAAAAAAAAATATTGACACAGGTATGTCAAAAACTGAGGGATCCAAGGCTTCTGAAAACGACTGAGTTGTCGGAATGTCGGCTAGCGGCTCTGAGAGAACACTACCGGATCTTTTAGCTAAAGACAATTTTCCGCCTATTCTTAGGAGATGGTGCTGATCTGCCTCCCTCTCTCTCACATTTTTTTTCAGTCTTTCTATTACTTTCGCAAAGACGCCGAGGCGAACGTAGTTCATGCAACTCTACCGAGGCGTTCGCAGGTGGAGTTGTATGAGGTCTCTGCTCCTCTTCCTCGACGTTAATTAAAGTAGAAGGTGGTGGGGGAGCATCTGGAGTCTCTTCAGCCAACGTTGGGTGAGGCCTGCACCGCCGAACACGTAAATATCACATAGAAACCTAAGCATCGGAGGCATTAACAACAAAGAACTAAAATGTTAAGACATGACAATAATGCAAACAGTGTCAAAAAAGTTAAACATGTCCTTGCACAAGCCACTAATAACAAGAAAAGAAAATACTATAAGCGGTAATATACATTACGCCACTTACGTTCTTTGATGATTGCTTCCATCTTGAGTCAAGTTTCGGTTGTGAACCAGCAGTGTGGTACAGAAACCCAAGAAACTTCTGCTTTTATAAACCTAGAACTAGTCTTTTCACCCCCCCCCCCCCACTCCTCCTCCCAGAGCATTGCCGCATGCGAGCTTTCGACATTGGCGTTTAGATAAAGACTTTACAGAATATTTCCTTGCAATGAGGCGTTCTAAAATTTTGGTACAACAATTTGATAACCTTTGCGCGATTATACCTATAATCAGAGCTTGGAAAATAATTATTGAAAAACGATTGAGTATGTAGCAGTCCTTTGCTTGTCATGTAATACATGAAAATAACATCCACGCCGCTCTGTATGTTGTAGATGCTTGCTTACATCGAGTAAACATTTACTTTAGTGTGAATTAATAAATTTCTGAAGGTGTAGAGAATAGTGATGAGGTGCTATGCCATAAGAGTCGAAATATATTACGCGGGTCTGCGTCACTAGAACCAAGACATAATGCCCCATTTGACTTGGAGGGTGGCGGGTTGTGAATATGTATACAAAGGAAAACTCGTTGAATTTCTTTACTCTAGTAGGTAACTGATCAAATAAAAACCATCCTTTTAACACAAACGATCTTCCTCTTTGGCTGAGGAATTGTCAACACACATCCCTGATTTGTAGGCAATTCATTATGCACGAGTATCAGTCGTCACTCTTCTGTCGCCGTCAACGTAAATAACTCCCTGACTGTCTCTTATTAAGGCACAGTAGTTGAATCTCGAGGTCTGGACAATTCAATGTTGATTCTAAGAGAGCCAGAATTTTCAATTGCAATTGCATCTTGCGATTTCTCAGCTTACAAATCCATAACAGCACTCATTCTCCCATCTTGAAATCGTTCGCTATCAAGGATATGTTGTTTATCTATGCCAAGGCGCACTCTGAGAACTATAATACAAATCTGAACGATGGGGAATTTAGTTTATATTGTAAACAAAAACATTAAATGATACCATTTATTCAGGCTGAAGTGTCCAAAATGAAGCGATTTGAGCGTACAATCGCCAGAGTACTTCATATCAACCATAACCGTGTAATTTTTTTTAGGAATAGCAGATCCCCAGGGCATGTCAATAGAGAGTTCTGTTTGATTTTTAATGTTTTTTTTTTTTTATATAAAAATATAGCTTAGAGAGCTCAACTGTAACGATCTGTTAAGAGCCTCTGTTGCTGAATCCCACGGTTTAAGAGTAGTTAGGTGCAATATGCAGGAATCAAATACTGAGGTTTAATCACTGGAATGTCTGTATCAATAAGAAAGAGGTCGGAAGCAAATTCAAGACGCAGCCTGATTGAAACATTATCTAGAAGATACATATCTGACAAGGCAACGTCTAATAAAAGGGGCAACATAAAGTGAAAACCTCTTTTTTCAAGTCTGATTCAAATTTTATTCTCTGCCTTACTCGCGTTTTGAAAGTAATCAGCCGTATACGCAGAAGGAATACTGGAATACTCAACAAAATTGTAGAAGATCCTTCTCCCTAGAGTACGTGCAAGAGGTGCCATCCCTATTACAAATCTCATGTAAGATGTGAAGCCATATAGAGGATTTTGCTTGACCTGTTGTGAGTTGAAATGAAAAGAAACCGACTTGATCATTGTGTGCATGGCAGCATTGCACAATACCACATTATCACCATCGGCCAACTGAGAACCCTCTGAGAACCGTCTTCTGTTGTCAACTTGTCAAGTTTTGACAAATCTACAAGACAATTCTGTCCAGCCGGCTACCGAAATTCAGTATAATTGTCGGTAATACTCCCGTTTACCCCTGCATTAAATGGCAAAACATCACCCTCCGTTTTTCCCTCGATCCCGGTCGCTACATACGACGACAGCGGTGTCTTGAACTGATCCATCGTGTTTCACCGTGTTAAATATAAAATGTATGCCCAATAGAAGCAAAGCTAGCGCGCTGAAGACAAAGCAGATATTGACTACGCCATCGAGATGTTGTTTTCATATGAAAGATAATTTGGCTTTTTCTTACACTTTCGTAATCTTTTCATATTCATTCCCCTCTTTCTTTTCGCGCCTCCCCCTTGTACAATTTGAGAGCCAACGTTTTAAGCAGCCTCTAGTCCTCTCTACTTTAAAGAAGACCCTCTCTCATATCGTTTATAACACCTGCTCCAGAATCAAGAGCGGGTGGCTTAAACAATTTTGTTGCGAATGGAATGAGACGCTTCCCCACGCTACCGTGAACATAAAATATCCCACCTTCTTTTCTGTAATGATCGTAGGTTTTATTCATGTTAATATCCTCCAAAGCTGCTCCCCTCTTTGCCTTAAGATGAGTGTCCGGTCTATCAAAACAAAATCATAATTTTTTCTGTTGTAGGAAGAAAGGATAAAGAGAGTGCAAATATACATGTTGTGATAGCTAAGATAATACCAAGTCTTGCTCGCGCGGGCAGTCTTGGCTAATACTTGGAGTTAAAGTAATTGGAAAAGATTGGATACATGCTTTATATATGAAAGACCTATCGCAGTCTTAAATGTAAAATAGCTGTAGCAGAGCGCCCTTCTTCAATCACAACCGGATACCCGTCCTGGTGAGAAATACAAATAGCAACAGAGCTAACTTTTTTTTTTTTTTTTTTTTTTTTGTGTAATTTATTTATATAGCGTGGGTGTATATTCCTTGGTGCTGGAGCCCTGTAAAGCAAATGCGTCCAGAATACATATGTAGTGTTATCCCCTCCCAGCTGAGTCACTTTCAAACTACAACGCGGGTCTTGCAGAGTGCAACTTACGAACAGGGGAGCTGCTTTCAAAAGGGTGGTAGCTGGCGTGTACTGCAGCATGACCCGTTCGTCACAACCCTGAAGCCCTTTAACCCCGTGAGTAAAATCAAAACATTACATTATCTTTAATTAACATTTACTTTAACTGTTCTCATTCACTGTTATTATTGTCCATCAATATAGTCATTTTCTTTTTCCATTTTATCAATTTCATTTCATTCTTAAGGGTAAGACGTGCCCATTCTTCTTTTAAAACCAAATAAAAAGTAAAATAAACAAACCAAGGATAAAACGAAACTAAAGCGTAAAAAGGTAAACCTGAGATCCCCTCAGTCTGTATATTCTCAAAGGTTACAATGCATATAACGCATCCTAACTGGCCTCTTACAAAACATGAATATACTTATCTTTCTCTCTTGTAGGAAAATCGAAGAAACAAACAAAACAGTAGACGTCCAGTGAGGCCGGGCGCTCGTGAGCAGCACTGAACTGCCGAGCCAACAACCCAAGAGAGAGTCTAGCATAAACAGGCTCTTTATATAGGCTCTTAAAAAATGTGTAAATAATAAAAATGAATGAAAATAAAAGTTTACTTTACATAATTAAAAGAAATTGAAATAAAACTAGAGGCCGTGAGAAAAAGATAAAAGAAATAGAACATAAAAATACGAAAAATAAAAAGGCTCCAGGGACGCAAAACTGCAGCTGGCTACCGCCGATCCCTACAGATGGTGCTGGTGCTGGCTAGAGAAGGGGGGACTCGCCTAGTCTGGACTCCTGCTTAGTGGGGGTACCTCACGTCCACTACAACCCCTCCCTCGCCCACCGAGCGGCCAGCACAGCTGAGCGAGAGGCTCCGCCAGGTGGAGAGCCAGGTCACAAGGCCTCCCTAGCCAGGCCTACGGGTCGCCGGGCGTGTGCCGACCTCAGACTGGCAGCCATGACGTCAAAGGGAGGTTGCTGGCTGTGCTGGGCGCTCAGGTCGAGGGGAACTCGAACTGTCGACAGACTAGCGAGTCAAAGCACCATAAAAAATCAGTCAGATTTGAAAGGAGAGAGGATTAGTATATTCATCCTTTGCAAGAGACGGCAGGCGAGTACATGATTGCAAACCCCAGGAATATACAGAGAGAGGGATCACGACCTCCTAAAAAAAAAAAAAAAAAAAAAAAAAAAAAAAGCTAAGAACGAAAACCAGGAAAGGAACTTAAAATAACCCTTAAAACTAAAACCTAAACCTTAAAAACTAAAACTTGAAAAACCCTTAACCTAAATGAAACTTAAAATTAAAGACTTAAAAGTAATGCCTTAAACTAAAACAAAACTTAAAACTATACTTAAAACGAAAGCTTACAACTAAAGGAAATAAAATTAAATAAAAGAAACGCTGCCTGCTCCCTCTAAAACAATAAAAGCATTACAAACAAATAAAAATTACAAATACAAGGCATAAAAATAACGTTACAAAAATAAAGCGGGATCTCAGGCCAGCTAACTACAGAAGCGGTGGTCCTGGGCACTCCGGTAGTTCCAGGTATGGGCGAGCAGAGTTCGTCGTGCGAGCAACGTCAGTCTCGCTCGAGAGCCCACACGAAGTAGACGTATTGCTGTGGTCTGCAGGGAAGGATGTAATAAATGTGAATTTCTGATGGTGAAGTGATGATACCTTACCATACCCAGTCTTACCACGACTGAGGTGCATGTTGGGATGGACGTATTGCTGAAAGCAACATCGTTGCACCTGGCTCCGCGTCGTCAGGTAACCATGGGTCGACATAATCAGGGTCATGGTATGGTGACGCATCTGGGAACGTCAGCTCTTCCTCCAGCTTAAATGGGCGCAGCTGGTTAGCGTGGCAGTTACGCTCCGAAAACGGGGGAGACAGGTCCTGAAAGACGTAATTAACAGGGCCCAACTTCTTCACGACCTTCGCAGGGCCTTGCCACCGGGGCCCTAAAGCACGAGGACCAGGGACCCAGCTTCTAAGGACCAGGGCGGCCTCAGGTTACGGTTGTGATATGCTGCGTATTCCTGACGAGCCTTACGGGATGCTTCCTGCGCTGCTTTCCTCGCAACATCCAAGGCCTCACGTAGCTTGCAATGAGCATCTCCTGCTGTAACATGGTTGCTCATACCAACCGGGAAATGGCCTGGCTGGCCTGTCAGCAAGTAAAGGGGCTGATCTCCGATAGCCCTGTGGATGGCAGAATTTATGGCAAAACGTACCTGGGGTATGTACCGATCCCAGTCTAGGGGTTGGTCTTCTACCAATGTTGCAAGAGCATCTTTTACAACCCGATTCGTTCTTTCTACAAGACCGTTTGCCTGTGGATGGAAAGCGGTTGTAACGTGAGTTTGAACGGTCAGGTCCTCACATACACTGGGCATTATTAAATTCAAGACCGCCGTCAGTCTATAGCAATCGTGGTGGACCAAATAGAGTAATGAAATGATCAATTATTGCTCTTACTACTGTCTCTGCTTCCTTGTTGGGTAAAGGTACGAGCTGTAGGTACCTTGTCAACTGATCTACCATTACCAGGACATAGCGATTCCCACTCGAAGAGCTGTGCAAGTCCACCAAATCAGCACTGACACGCTCCATGGGATGCACAGCTTCAGGTGCATGCTGCAAAGGGGCACGCCTACCTATGCCCTTCCTCTTCTGACAAGTTTTACAGGACGATACGTACTTACGAGTCTCTCCCAGCATGTTAGGGAAGTAGAACAAATCACGTAGCTTATTGTAAGTACGGTAAATGCCATGATGTGCTGCAATAGGGGATGCATGAGCAATTTTTATCGCATCCTTACGTAGAGTCCTTGGCACAACGAGCTGCTCGACAATTCGTTCTGGGAGATGCCTTAATCTATACAGGACTCCATTTCTTAGTTCAAACTCGTCTAGGGGCAATGGCGGTCGTTGCTGGGGCACCGCTCTTTCTTCCAAGAACATTACAATTTCGTGCAACAAGGGGTCCTTTAGTTGCTCAATCCTCATTGCATAAGGATCTGGAGAAGAAAGGGATATGGGTGCAACATCACGTGAGAGCATATCAGGGACATAATTGATTCGACCCTGCTTATATTTAATCTGGAAGTTATGGTCTGCCAGTTCTGCACTCCAGCGGCTCATGCGTGGACTTTTAGTTCTTCTAGAGAATACATACGTGAGGGGACGATGATCAGTAAGCACCGTGAAGCGTCGTCCGTAAAGGTAAGCATCAAAATGCCTCACGCCTTCCACAACTGCAAGTGCTTCAAGGTCGGTGGCACTATACCTGGTTTCTGCACCACGTAGTTTGCGGCTGAAGTAGGGTATAGGATGAAGCTCATTTTGGTCATCAGTCTGCATAAGACATGCACCTATAGCTACCTGTGATGCATCTGTATGCAATTCAAAAATTTTCTCAAAGTCAGGTTTGGCTAAAACTGGAGCAGTTATTAGATCTTTCAGTTTAATAAAAGCATCCCTTTGGTCTGGTCCCCACACAAACCGCACATCCTTTCTGGTTAGTCTGGTGAGGGGTGCTGCAATCTTTGCATATTTCGGTACAAATTTCCTAAAAAATCCAGCAGCACCAAGGAATCTGCGTACCCCTTTCTGATTCTTAGGAGGCAGCATTTCTTCAATGGATTTCACCTTCTCAGGGTCTGGCAGGAAACCCTGTGGAGTGACGCGGTAGCCAAGAAATCTGAAATTACGGCAAAATAACATTTTTCCAGATTTAATTTAAACCCTGCCTTATCCAACAGTAGCAGAGTCTCATTAAGGTGTTTAATGTGTTCCTCAAAAGTGGCACTATGCACAACTATATCATCCAAATATGCAATAGTGTGCTTACCTAGAACAGGTGACAAAACAAGGTTGACTGTCCTTTGGAATGAAGATGGAGCTGTACATAATCCAAATGGCATGCGACGGAACTGGTATAGCCGATGTCCATCTGAAAATGCGGTTTTTGGACGATCTTCAGGCTTCACCGGGATGGACCAGTAGGCGGAGCGAGAGTCCAGTAAAGTGAATACACTAGTTCCTCCTAGTTCATCTAGAAGTTCATCCATCCGGGGTAGTGGGTAGCTGTCAGTTATAGTAACAGAATTCAGGTTCCTGTAGTCCACAAAGAACCTCAATGTGCCATCCTTTTTCTTAACAAGGACTACAGGTGACAGCCACGGGGACGAAGAAGGTTCAATCACTCCGGCCTTGAGCATTTGTTCACACTCCTCACAAATGTGCCTTTTAGCTGCTTCAGGAAGACGCCACTGACGCTGACACAAAGGATGCTTCTCTTGTGTTGGGATCTCATGTACAATGTCTGGAACTTCCCCAATAGCAAACTTATCACCTGAAAAGAGTCGTGGGTATTGGGCAAGAACCTTACACACCTGAGACTTACGGTGATCAGACAGATGTTGGAGAGAAATCTTTTCCAAGGCACTTGTAGGTACGGCTGCCACAGGAGTGTCTGCAATGGATGCAACATTGCCAGATGTTCAGGTGTGTCACACATTTCCTCAACCTCATGAAGTTCGACCAGGTGCATTCCATTTCTCAGCTTGACTGGATGGAGTGTGGGATTAACAACCCATACCACGGCTTCTTTAGACGAGGGCTTAATAACTTCGCGTGGCAAGATCACAGAATATCCAAGTCCCTCAACAAGCAATTGTTTTCCAATTAATGCATCTGGAACACGTACAGGCACAAACCTTCCACTTTCTGGCGGTCTGGCGGTTGAGCGGTCAAGACCCGACAGCGATCTTTTTCCTGATCGTAAACAAGTAGACCGGTCTCATTGTAAAGGATATCGAAATACATATCACTGTATTTTTCTTTAAATTGCAAAGTGAATTCTTCATTTAGTTTACCTATTAAAGCCTATATATTTGGTACTTGCCCCAGTATGCTAAAGGAGGGTACTTATCCCATAGCTTCAAACTGTTAAAGTGGAGGGGCTAACCCCACATCTCATACATTTACAACCTTAATAGGAAAATCGTCATTATCACCCAAGAACGAATAATATTTCGGATGTAAAAAGTTAATTAAAGCCACTACATAATCTACAGAGTAATCAAGTACAAGCGGCTGTATGGAACTATTGCTTGTTAAATATAGATATTGATTGTCAAACTCCATGTTGACGGCAAATATCTGACTGATATGAAAAAATGTCCATGATATTTAAGCACCAGGACATATGAAGCATAAGACCATCAGACCGTTTGTTTCACCCCCCTTATTTACCTTTGTTTTTTTATTTCTTGCTGGCTCGTCTTTCTTTCTTGTGTCGTCTTTTTTCTCCTCGCCTTGAGAAGTGTTGAACGGTGGGCGCCGATGTAAAAGCGTAACCTGCATGTTGAAGGACATGCAGGGCATGAGCCACATGACGAAAGTCATGTAAGCATTGCTCCATGACCCTTCCTCACCTTCCACCGAGTGAGGTCTTGTTGATATTCTCAATTTGATCGTAGAGAGAGACAAGCGACTCGCGCAGGTATCCCAGGCAACCATTTGCAGTGCCGCAATATAAACCCTGAACAAAAAGGTAATCGCGACTTGTTTCCAGCTGCTTCCTGACTAGCAGTCTTGAAATCCAGTGCCTTTTCCGGTCCGAAGTGGGCGACCAAGTAAGCAATGTCTGGGCTTCCATCGTCTTCTTTATCTCACTGCATCGGGAATGGTCTCTTTTCAGTTCTAGACAGGGAGAATAAAGCAGTCCTTTACCTAAACAGATTAGCATGGATGTACTTCCTTTCTAGCCTGTATGAGGGGCATGCACAGTCATTCCTATTGCATTGGCAACCACGCATACGATACACGAACTCACGCTACTGCGGCTTTTCTCGCCCATTGCGGTGTCAGAGGCGATGCTGGCGGTGGTTCCAATGAAAACAGTGATAGTACTGTTATATCGTGATTTTCTAAACATAGCACACTGTTATATACCACTTCTCTGCGGTGTCTGTGTATGCACAGGATTGCGCATATGTCCAATACGAATGCCAACGCATCTTTTGTTTATTGATGTTCATAGAGGTGGCTTTAACATTTCTTTTCACATGGTGATGTACTTTATCAGTGCTTCTGCCTTTTTTAGGCGTTCTTTCGCATGAAGGAATCCTTTCGCAGCTGTGTCCCTGATGTACTCAAAAGAATCGTAGACATTGCTGTTATCTATTTAACTCCAGTGAGAATATTTAATCCTGAAAAGGAAGACTATTTCTCCTTGTTTATCCCAGCGCACCAGCGGTTATGGATAAAAGTCTATGGACTTACTGTCTTCACAGCTCTCTTTTTCTTACGCTAGAATGTTCAAGGTCAGAGGGTGAGGAACTAGTCCCCATTTCTCCCAGCTATTCTCTCGGCGGAGAGGACGAGGAGTACGTCTGCCCCTCCCCGTTATTCTCCGTGCGTCTGCCCCTCCCCGTTATTCTCCGTTATTCCGATACCCACTGCATCAAGTTCTAATTTCATGTTATCGACTGTACTCGAATTTCGAGATTCAGCGAGATATCGATCCATGATAGAGCGAGGCACAATATATATATATATATATATATATATATATATATATATATATATATATAATATTATATATATATATATATTTTTTTTTTTTCTAACGGCTGTATATTGACGAAAAGGCAGTAGCACAGAAAGGATTCCTCTTCCCACCCGAGGCGTAAAATTTTCTTGTTTTATAGCAATGATTTTTTGAGTGATACTGTTGGGTCTCAGAATCGCTTTAACCTCTCTGTAACATTCTTATCGTCTGTTAAATTTTTCTTTAAGAGATTAGTAAGAACTGATCTGCAGTCAGTGTGATCCTTTTTTAGTTATTGTATTAATTCGGATCGTCGTTTTGGTTTCAATGAGCAGTGAGTGACAGAATTTCTATATGATCAGACACTAGAGGTTTTTTCTTTTTCTGACAGGTGCAGATGTCGCCATTGTTTAAGGCTATTGCACCATATCATCAGCCGTGATGTATGAATCAAATTTGTCCAGATATCCGATCCAGTAAACAAGGTATTCCCTCTGTCCTGCTCTGTTCACTCGAGATGACAAAATCTTGTACGGATAATGAGTTGGTAAAACAACGGGCACGATCTCTTATCTGCTAAAAATCCCGAGCACTGGCTGATCACTCAAAGGTATTAACCTGATATGCTTTGCTTCCTGTCAATACGTTTCACCTGAAATATGTTTTGAGCATTGTATCCCTTGCGGAATATAGAAGTGCGAGAACTTGATGAGATGCGACCTGCATCTCCTTCTTTTATACTCTGACTATTAACTCCTTTACCTGTTATTATACCCTGGCAATGAGATCTTGCAATACAGCTGAATCCACTGAGATGTCGTGTATTGTGTAAGGACCGCTAGAGAGGTTGCACCCTTTAAATCAGAGTGCGACCTTCGATTGTATGCTGTTAATAAATCTGCCTAGACATCGATGTATCTAGATACTAACATATACGTTCCTTAAGGGTTATAATATGCCTTTCGGCAATGCTTGCCTTTATTTCTTTAGAATATTTAGTATACCACTTTATATGAAAATCCTGTAAAAGAGCATTAACTGATTTATTTACAAATTCCCCTCGAGCATCGGTAAAGAGCCTGTTTGTACCTTCAACTTTATCGAGAATGTGTTTCAACGCTTTGGTCACTTATGTCTTGATTTTTTGTTTCAGCGCCCTAACCTGCATATAATGACTAAACACGTCAACGCAGAGTAGTAGCATATGTTTTCATGCAGATCCCGCAGGATTGTTCTCTTTCTCTTACTCGGGACCATTGATACACAAGTTCATAAGGGTAATATTCGCAAAGGATAATACCGTGAGGTCTGGACAAAGCAACCATTTCATACAGTTCTACAAACCGCTTTGATTCTCCAATTCCGAATAATTGCCGTCCGAGGTATTCAATTTGACCCAGATCTCTTTCTTTTAACAGAATAAAGTGTGATACATTCAACGGCATGTTCCGACAGTGTTTCCGTTCTTAAATATATTTTATACCAGTAATTAAATAGA
Organism: Penaeus vannamei; assembly: GCF_042767895.1. Taxonomy (NCBI): domain Eukaryota; kingdom Metazoa; phylum Arthropoda; class Malacostraca; order Decapoda; family Penaeidae; genus Penaeus; species Penaeus vannamei. Next base: position 7,656,546 of record NC_091583.1, on the reverse strand, counting down.
TATGTTTTCATGTCTGCCCTTGGTAAATGCATTGCTTACGATGCTCCTAGTTGCCGCTTCTATAAAACAATCCTCTAGTGTTAATAATGCACGGTCTGCAGGTCTTGTTTCATAATCAAAAGGATCTACAATATCCTTGCATAGAGTAAGTTTTTCCAAACAGATTGTTCTTTCTGAAGAGGGTGAGACTGACAGCCGCATATAATCATACTATCAAACTATTTGTGAACATATGTGACTATCTGAGAGATAAGAAAGGTTTTCCCCGAGTTGGTGACTCCTGCTATTGCTACTCTTGCAGGCCTAGCAAATAGATTAATATTTTCTTCACTGAAGCAAGCTAAAGACTTAGACAAACACACGATTATATATATATATATATATATATATATATATATATATATATATATATATATATATATGTATGTATATATATATACATATATATATATATATATATATATATATATATATATATATATATATATATATATATAAATTCGTGTTACAAGAAAATATTCATGATTATATTATGTACATACATTTATTTACACATCACCATCATTATCACATGCTATAGGACGCAGTTCATTATTTATAGAATGCAACAAGTTCATTATTTATTGAATGCAACATCTACACCATCATCATCATATCACACACACACACACACACACACACACACACACACACACACACACACACACACACACACACACACACACACACACACACATATATATATATTGCATGATATTAGACAATGGAGACATTATTTTATATATGCACACATCAATTCATCATTTACAATAAAAGATATTAGTATATCACATATTTATACAATCACCTAATCATATTTACATAAATCCATCAATATCATCATTATCAACATCAAAGTGTGATGACGAGTTTCTGCCACCATCTCCTCCTCAGCAGAAACAGGAATATCCGGGTGGCCATAGGCCAGCGAATTGTACGCATCTACGTACCACCGTTTATCGTCAGAGAGGGAGTCCTTTCTTTTTGGCGACACTGTGCACATTTACCGTGCAAATTCACAATAGATTTTTGGTGAAAAATTATGCGTTTTCAGTAAGCACACGCCTGAATTTCATTTCTCTGCCATACTAATACCTTTCATGTAAGATGAAGTTTCACCATTATCGAGAAGGCAAATAAGTTTTTGCCTTAAGAAAAATTAAATCTTTGATAGGCTTTTCCCCTGTTCCAGATTTCAACAGACCTAGTTTGCCTTTTAGACTTTTGTTATAGAGAGTGTGTTCAGGGCTAAAATTGGATGTGTCTATCCAGTCTTTTCAGGGAGAGCTAGCTAAGTCGGTGTAGATGTCTTTGGTTTCAACATGAATTATGTAGCTGTCAGTGTCAGAATAGCACAGGCGAACCCTGGAACCATGATAAGATTTTAATATAATATAATATATAATTCGTACAATTTGTACTTTGCTACTTCTAATATGGCGAAACCCACATACTGTGGGTAATTCATTTGAACCTATCTCTGTTTTATTACAGTTACTACTCTATTAAGTGCGAGAGGAATAAGCCTTTTAAAATACGGGCTTTTTACTCCAAGCTAAAAAAGACGGCTTTCGTGCTCATACTGGCACTTTCAACCCTTTTTAGAGGGTTAAATAAACAATGACCAAAGATGCTGTTGGAGAGAGTCTTAAACCACTATTGCTGCGCTTTATCTGCTGACTCTCTCCTAGCTTTGATGTTGGTGTCAAAAAGGTGCCAAGTACTCGCTCTGAGTGAACTGATACATATCGTGAACTTTTGACACTTCTAATCCGGTATTCATTAAGGGGACCGTCAGCTTTTTTTTTCTTTTTTTTCGATTTTTCGATTTTTCTTGCCAATTTTGATGAAACTCATACCCTTTTATTTGGGCCCCCTCCCATTGCCTGTGGTCGATTTTTTTTTTTTCGAAATCGCCCGAATAGTTTTTGAATTATTGTCAAAAAAACGAAAAAATGCGAAATTCGCCATGTTGAAAATGCAGCACCTGGGTCAAAGGATTCCGACTCCAGAAACGGCAAGACATTCAATTTTATTTGATTTGTGCACAGAACTACCTTATATCTACAACTTGATCGAGAGCGTTTTTTCGATTTCGACTTCATTTTGTGTGTGTGTGTGTGTGTGTGTGTGTGTGTGTGTGTGTGTGTGTGTGTGTGTGTGTGTGTGTGTGTGTGTGTGTGTGTGTGAATTTTTGGAGTAGGGGACTGCAAGAAATAAAAAAGGTAAAAATTTTCTTACATTGACCACTTTTACTAGAAGTACAGGCAAAAATTGCGAAAACGCTCTCGATCAAGTTGCAGATATTTTATTTTTCTACAAAATGAGCCATAGTATGTTTATTGTGGACATATGGTATGCCCGGAATCCTTTGACCCACCCCTAAAGGTGGAGTTCTGAGATATCGGCATTTTCCGTTTCTTCATCTTTCCAAGGCTATCTTGATATCAACGAAACAAGGCATAAGATTAGTCTTTCTACACCATAATCCTCTATCATCTACCTGCATTCCGAAGTCTTGCGGACATTGCCAGCACGTAACGGTTTCTCAAAATCTTACGTTTAGTGCGGAGTGGTGGCAGTGATCTGGGGGTCTATAGGCCTACAATGACCATTTTCAAAAATTTCTCAAAAATCCAAAAAAAATCATACAGCCATTCTGATTCCATGTTTGAATAGAAGCCATTTTTGAGAAGTTGACCTTACTTTTTTCTTGGTGAATATTTTCCGAAGGTGACTATTTTAACACCCTAATAGGAGATTTTGAAAACATATGTCACTTTTACAAGAACCACGTGAAAATATTGCAAATCCTCATGGCAGTATGTAATAGAACTATTATTCAGCTACAAAATGAGCCATAATACTTTAAAATCGGACCGAATATACGTGTGCTATGCGTAAAAATATGACGGACCTAATAATAGCGATCTTATTCCTTTTTATTATGTTTACATTTTACATGACAAATCATGTACAGAATACTTGTATTTGATATAATTATCTATCATTTACCTATTATTGATGCTGTAATGGGGTTTTACAACGTATAATATTTGTCGAAAGAATAACTTCTCCAGTCGGACGGGTACCAAACGCATACTTTTCCCCGCGCGGCCGGGCCGTCCTGGACCATGAAAATCGTCTTCTTAAATCTGCGGAATGACTACGGGGTCACGTAGCCAAATTTCACTCTCAGACCCGTGGCTGATGTATGGAGAAAGATTAATAGGCATTGTTCTAATCAGCATTGTTTTGCAGAATACTTAACAAACTCAATACCAGGCATGCAAACCGTATTTCTTGATCTTCAATCTGCTTTTGATATTGCAAACTGAGAAATGATCCTTGAGCAACTAGCTAGCTTTGGTATTCAGGGAAAACTGTTAACATGGATTCAAATGTATCTATCCAATCGATCGGCTCAGGTTTTCTTCAGGGGTGTTAACAGTACTCATGCAAAAGTGTTTGAACTCGGCACACCTCCGGGAGGCGTACTTAGTCCCATGCTATTTAACATCCTAATGCATAGATTACTAGGCGATATACCACTTGAGGGCAGTGACTCCATTATTTGCTATGCCGATGATATTTGCATTAAATCCTCATCCGAGGAGAGAATGCAACAGATCCTTGATGTGCTTTCAGCAAGGGCTACAGAGTGTGGCTTGATAATATCGACTGAAAAAAACAAGGCACTTAACCCTAAAACAATCCCTCTGCCAAGGTTTCACATCAATGACGAGCTAGATCTCTGTCACCAATACAAATATCTCGGGGTAGCTGTTAATGATGCTGAGTTCATACAAAACCTAAAGAAAAGGCTGTGGGAACGTCTGAAGCCACTTAGGACACTTGTCGGTAAAGACCATGGTATTAATGTCAATATTGCTAGACTCTTTTACCTGTCATACATACGGTCGGTCATAGATTATCATGCATTGCACCTAGTATTATACAAGGAATCAGAGTTGGCTGGTTTAGAAATTGTACAAAATGAGGCCATGAGGCTTATTCTCGGTGCCCCTAAGACAACGAGGATTGTGAATATGAGATCAGAACTTAATTTGCCGTCTGTCTATGAAAGAATATTATACATAAACACCACATTTAGCGTCAAAGCAATAAGAGAACCCCTCTATTGTACAGAGTTCCAAAGACAACTAAAACATAGAATAGTGGAGCAAACTTTGAATGGCAACATCAATTCAAATTCAAATCCATGGCAACAAGTAACATGTAAGCACTTGTCTCAGCTGAACATATCCATAACTAAGACCCTACATGGACGTTCTGCTCCATCGTGGAAAATGTCGGACCTAAGTGTATTTTATACGACTGCCCCCCAAAAAGATAGTGTCCCCCCTGCTGTACTTAAGCAGTATGCTTTAGCAATTATCAATGAGCACCTTGAAGCTATGCCCAATGCGTATGAATGCTACACTGATGGATCCTTGCAGTCTGGGAGTAGAGCAGGATGCGCTTTTGTCGTATATAAAAACAATATTTTGCAGCACCAGGATTGTAGGCGGGTTCATGACTGGGCTAGCACTACGCAAACTGAGTTGGCAGGAATGCTCATAGCCACCGAATTTCTATTAAGTCAAGGCTCAGGAGTCATTTTCTGCGACTCACAGAGTGCTTTCCAGGCATTGAACACACTAGACAAAGGTGCAGGAAATATTGCAAATGACATAAGGATAAATGTGTATCGTGCAAAAGAACGAGGCCATGATATACGTTTTGTGTGGATACCATCGCATGTTGGAATCCCCAGGCATGATCATGCTGACCGCCTAGCAAAATCAGCATGTGACAAGCCAAGTGTGGAAATAGATCTTGGAGTACCTCTTGCTAGGATTTCACACATAATTAATACTTCCTTCAAAGAGGATTTGTCTGACTTGATTAATTCTCAACGGCCTGAAAGCTGTAGCATAAAGCACTATGACAGGTTTATGCAAGATGTTTTCATCTGTGTTTTATACAAAACAAGACAGTGTGATATTGTGACCGCAAGAATCAGGCTGGGATATAGATTGTACTGGCAGGTCAGTGCAGCCTGTAATGTTGAAGAAACGAAGTGTAAATTATGCAATGAAGAATATAAGCGAACACTTGTACATTATATCTCAGAGTGCCATGTAATACAGCCTTTCAGACCACCTAGCATGAGGTATGGAGAACTATGTAACTACTTCATATCATCTGATGTCTTGGAAGATATAATTGTTATATCCTAAATTTGGAATGTAGTATCACATGACCACATATCAAATGTTACATTGCCTTTCCACGCCCAAGCCGTATGCCGGCTCGATAAATGAGTAGATAAATTAGTGATCGTTCTTTTCCTTTAAATGATATATTTTAGACCGTAATAATTTTATGATCTAGATTTACACTGTAATACTATTATATAATGCTTTGACCATGTATCAAATGTACCACAGCTTGCCCACACCTGTGCAGTTAGCCAGGGTGGTAAATAAAGGACTAAACTTAACTAAAGACCCCGTGGGAAGACGAAAAACAATTACATGGCGATGTGAAATTATGTATATAAGGTATATGAGCACATATAGATAATTTTCCTGTACCCCATGACCTTTTGTTTATTTATATTGTTACTTCCGTTTGTTTCTTTGTTTGTTTGTTGATTGTTTAATTGTTTTTTGGTTTGTTAGTTTGTGTTTTCTAATATTTCTAAAAGTTATGAACACACTTTAACGAGATTTTAACCAAAGGTGATTTTTAACCTAATTTAGACGCTTATTGCAGTTTGGTGGTGATGCGGACCATGGTTTGGATCCAGGATTTTTTTTTCTAACTCGAAAAGTTATGAACAGATTTGAATAAAATTTTAACCTGAGGTTTGTCTTAGCCTAATTAATATTCCATGGTGGTGATCCAGAATATTTGGCAAATCTACACCCCATGGGTGAGGGGGGAGGTTTGCATTTTCGAAATGTTTTGCCCATAGATCAAAGTAACTATGTATGATGAAAACATAAAGAAAAGAAAATACACCATATGAATAACATATGTTTAGTAATTTGTATGGAAAATTTCTTCATTGTCGTTTTTTGGACGCTTGCCGGATTTTTTTAATTATTCCGAAAAAAAGAATGTTGGTCTCAACTAATGTGAAATTTGATAAGCTTTCAGAAAGTAACCTCATATTTTTATTATCTCTATTCATTGCGTCACAATTGCCGATTTTCTAAGGTAACATCAAAAAATAATATTTCAGTCGACATCGAAAATCGCTGCTACCACCTAAAAAATAACGGTCGGGCCTTGAAATTTTCAAGGGAGAACCGGGGGCTTAAAAACTTGAAAATGCATTAAAGTCAATTTCGGCAAGAGGGGCGAAAATCGCCGAAAAATCACCAGAAGGTCCCCTTAAGAGTTGAGGCAGTTTTAAGCTTACAAAATAGTGGCTCTGAGCGATGTGGGATTTGTTGCTCCTATATTTTCTCTGTGAGGCAAAAAGAGACCTATTATATGGCGAGAGATGCTCTTTGCCGATTTTCATATGATCATCTTTAACTTTTTCAATGTCTACAACCATCCAGTGACCAACATCATTCTGGTCGTCATTTTACAGTCCTATTTCAATAAAGCTAGTCTTCTCACCTCTGGTCCGTCTTCGAATGTTGCCGACAGGCAGCTTCTCTGACATGACCGTGGGATATAGAATGTTAAAGTCTATATAGGGAAGGAAGGAGTTAACCTCCTCACTGTTAAATTAGAGGGTTAATATAATGGTTGGCTATGCT